>NW_026731965.1:275000-346417 GCF_028476545.2 Physella acuta
TCTGGAATCAATCAGCCGTATAGATCTTTGTTCAGCGACCTCCTGTAAGGGGGACAACTCCCTTTCTCTGTCGACCTCGCCAATTAAAATACTGAATCCAAATTGATTGTATTATAATATGACTAAGTCAAGCTTCGGTACGATCCTTTAAACACGGCTAATTGCTCAAGACAGTTTTGGAAATATTTTTTTTTTAATCTTCAGCTTTGTATTCTGAACGCATTCATGAGTTTGTAAAGCACATTTTCGAGTTGTGGTAAAGCTCTCTAGCTATGGTAAAGTTCTCTAGCTATGGTAAAGTTCTCTAGCTGTGGTAAAGTTCTCTAGCTGTGGTACTGCTCACAACTTGTCTAACCACTGTCTCTCCTACCCCAACACGGTGCTAAAAGGATTTCGGTTGCCGCTGTTCCAGCACACAAATAATTACATAATAAATTTAAATGGAGTCACAATTAAACATTATTTTACCACATATCTATTTTTTTAAAAAAACATCAAATTGTTCTGGGCAAAGTAACGAATTAAACAATGAATGCGATGATATCGTTAAACAATGACCGTGTTTCAAAATTCAGTAATAGTCTAAATCTGGCGCTAGAAAGGTGAAAGGCAAAACGTAAACTGTACAAATGTGCCAGACATTACCGGGGGGGGGGGGGGGGGGTTATGTCACTCTCGCGTTCCTACTGCCCTGAATGGCTGAAACTAGGCTGAATGCCGTACATTAGATAAACGACAAGATAAAAACAAATAGTGAAATCTCAAGGTAAAGAAAATGTAAACATGCGGAGGTTAGGATTACAAAAGTTGACCGACTTTTAACCCCCCCCCCCCCCTCCCCAGATGTGTTCTGTGCTCCATGACAGGTTGGGTTGGGTTGGGTTGTGGTGCAGATACGGGCTGTTATCATCTATCTCAGATATACTTTTATGCAAAGTCAAACTCTTAACCGTTCGATACGTTTTATCGTTGAATAAATTCTATTTTCATGCCTAACTTTGAAGTGCCCACCAAAGGTGACATTGGGGATATTTTCATAGCGCTGGTCGAAAGCTGATAAACGTATACTTATGTAGATCTTTACATTATCTGGGGGGTTGGGGGTGAGGGAGTGGGTGGGTGGGGCAATAATGCATGCCCAGACATTGGTATTGTCGCGGGGAGAGTCAGAATCAACCGGGCATTGTGTTTTGGCTGTGTCCTGATTGAGTATTGACTGTGTCTTGGTGACTGATCCCACCGCCTTGAACTAGCTAGTCTGTGAGGACTAGATATACAAACGACTCAGAAAAAAACACCCATTCCGTGTGTGGATATCAGTAGACCAGGCATATCTTCACTGGCGTATCTGTTCAAGTTGAAAATGAAAACATTTCAAAACTAGGGACTTGTGTACGAGCGAGCAGGCTACAGGGGCGGAGTGCTGTTGGTGATAAGGACGGTCAGTTTCTCGTCCCGTAGAACGTCGTAGGTGTTCAGCGATGTTTCCGCACATATCGGTCAGTGGTTATCTTTCTTGTGCTTTCGTGTGTAGACTAGGTGTGTGCTTTCGTGTGTGTTCTGTCCGGACTTAGTGTGTGGGTTTATTCCATCTAGCGGTTGTGTGTGAGTTTAATATCTGAGGTATTGTGACTCAGATTGTTATTTAATGTGTTCATATATCAGATAATCAGTTGGACAATTTATTCAGTAGAATTTTGTTCATAGATGGACTTAGACAATTTGCTCATAGATCTAACTTAGTCATACAGTTTGTTGTAATAACTGACTTAATCGGGGAGGGCAATGTATCCATAAATTTGACTTAAAATTGTGTTTAGTGTTTACCTTTACAGCCGCTACAAGAAAAACAACGAATTCGCGTGTGTTTCAATAGGATAGTTTTAAAACTCTGAGATATACACGCGACATAGACTATTTCAATAGAAGAGTTTTAAAACTCATAGATATACACACGACATAGACTGTTTCAATGGGATAGTTTTAAAACTTAGATCACACAGTACATAGACTGTTTCAATTGTTTTATAACCTAGATCACACACGACATAGAATATTTCAATAGTTTTAAACCACCCAGATATAAACACGACATAGACGCGTGCTGCAACAGATAACGAATGTTTACATCTCTGCCGTAACAGATCTCTCGCTGGTGTTTGATTTATTGGAGGGAATACGGTTCAAATATATTTAGCTGGAGTTGATCTGTTTAGTTAAACGTGTGAACGTTGTACCACGGTCATACTTTACTTTATAAACATTGCCGTCACGCTACAACTAATATCAAAACATTAAAAGTTTATCAAAACAATAAAAATAACTCTAAAAATATCAAAACTTATATGATTTATCAAAACAAAAACAAAATTCTATAAAAATGAACAATTTAGAAATTTATCAAACAATCAAAATTCTATGATTATCAGCATTTCGATTTACAAGTATTAAAGCTTTGCAAATATCACAACTATACAGAATGGCATATCTATAGAAATGTCAAGTACCAAAATTATTTTATTTTATTTACAAAAAAAAATCAATACTTAAAACATATAAACAATTGAAATAATACAATAATCAACTCATTAATTTACAAAAATCAAAACTTTACAAAAATTAAAACAATAATACAAATGTAATAGCTTTACAAATGTTAATTACTGCAAGAGATACCAAGGTTTAACAAGTCACAAAGATCACATTTCTTTGATGATCAAAAACTTCGAAAAATCTACCATACTACGTACACTTATGTCAAATCATTTTAGTATTCTCTTGATATTTCACAACAGTGTTCGTCATGCTTTCTTCCCTTAAGCTGCGGTATTAAAATTCCACTTTTATCGCATCGTTATGCCAGTATTTTTTAGGATGATTACACTCTTTTCAACACACGTTTTTTGTGTGCGCATAACTAAGTCGAAACTATTCATATCTACTGAATATTTAAGTTCACATATATGATATTTATCGACCGTAAAAAAGCTTTACTTAGCTTTTTGTTTTCTAAAGAGAAACTTTTTATTGAAGTTCCAATAAAACGCCGCGTTTAATGTTTATAGTTTACAACCTGGAAGGTTGATTCTGTCTAGAGGTTTTTATCTTTTTAATGTCATCTGGCCTGCCATGTCACATGTCACATGGACAGATTTCTGTTGACAAGACGCGGCCTTGTGACGTAGAAGATACGCGGGGATGGGGGGGGATGCTTCGATTGACTGCATTGCGGGGTTATGGGAAGTCTTCTCGATGGTCTAGTTGCCCAGGTACTGGGTAGATTTACCTGACCTCAAGGAGGTATTCGAGAAACGCAGTTCTTTTGGGTAGTCTTAATGAAGGACCTATGCAGGGTATTTTGGGCATCACTGAGATATTTTGGGTGTCTTAATGAAGGACCTATGCAGGGTATTTTGGGCATCACTGAGATATTTTGGGTGTCTTAATGAAGGACCTATGCAGGGTATTTGGGCATTACTGAAATATTTTGGGCGTCTTAATGAAGGTAATATGCAGGGTATTTGGGCATTACTGAGATATTTTGGGTCGTCTTAATGACGGTCCATGTAGTTCGACTGGGCATCACTGAGATATTTTGGGTGTCTAAATGTCGGTCGTATGCAGGGTATTTGGGCATCACTGAGATATTTTGGGTGTCTTAATGAAGGTACTATGAAGGATATTTTAGGCATCTCTGAAACCTATTAAATCCCCATGTGGGCATTGATAACGTAAACTATGGTCTTTAATTGAGATTATTGTATGGCATCTTTTGAGACGGTATAGCCTAATGTTACATAATCACCACATAATCACCACTTTTAATAATGTGACGACTATGTGTTGTGGCACCGAGACTGTTGTTTGAACCCCATATCTAAGTAAATATGACGTAAAAACGACGATATATTTAGCTCTTCCATAGCTGTAAGAACCCTCGGAGTTTAAAAACTCTCATTAAACTCTAGGAGGCCCAGGCGATGATGCTTCACACAAAGTGGCGCCCAAGCTAGTGTCTTGAACTCCCCCCCCCCCCCCCCAAGTTATTGCGCACCAATCGATGGTATGTAGTAACGTCTGCTGTAAGCCACGAAGCAGGAACCTTTCTAATGTTGACTTGTCGCGTTCAGTGTTTCTTCCAGACTTTTTTCTCCGGGGGGGCACATGAAATCTTCGGGGGGGCGGTAAACTTTCTTCGGGGGGGGGGGGGCGGACACTGTTAAAAGTATATATTTTCTATATAAATTATATAAATTTCATTTCGTTCGGGGGGGCGGTAAAAATTTTTCGGGGGGGCTTGGCCCCCCCGAAGAGATGCCTGGAAGAAACTCTGGTCGCGTTACGACACAGGCAGGGCATCCACATGGCGTCTTTATCTACTTCTTTT
The DNA here is from genome assembly GCF_028476545.2 of Physella acuta. Classification (NCBI taxonomy): domain Eukaryota; kingdom Metazoa; phylum Mollusca; class Gastropoda; family Physidae; genus Physella; species Physella acuta. The sequence continues at coordinate 279,388 of NW_026731965.1, forward strand.
ATTTGTTCCTTTTATTTAAAAAAAACTTTTTACGGCACACTTCACTACCTACGTTCTTTTGTAGGAAGAAAAATATTTTTATGGTTTAGAAACTGTATTGACTTATCTTTGTAGTCTAGAGTCACCATTAGATCCCCGCCCAGTAAAAACATGTAGGTCTTGTGAGTTTATGACAGGACTGTGTTTGTTAAGTGCTTTCTGCTGTCAGAGGCGGAACAGGTGGCTATGGGGGTGCAACAGGGAAGTATCATATTTAAATACAATAGCGTCAGTTTGGTACGATATCAAAGGTTTTACTCGACTTAATCATCCTCTTTACTCTTTGTTAAGCATACAGTTTCAACCATTATCTTCAATTTTATCAGGTCCACTTTTGTGTATTTTAAAATCTCCCAAGACACCCCTTCCGTCTTTAGCTAGCCTTGTGTCTTACATCCTGGGGGTGCACCAAAATTATGCAGTCACCTAGTCGAATCAGACCCTCGCTGCACCGCCGTATTTACCAAGTATTAAGTTCTTTGATCCCCGGCCCCCATTCCAATAGACATTCATTCTGCCACAATCCAAGGTGACCTAGTCTTGATCCACTCCCGACAACTGCCTCATTCCATCATCAATTGCTAACATTCGCGGAGGTCGAATATGACATTCAACCTTGTCAAAGCTGTACGTACCTTTAACTTCATATTTTCGTATTTCTCTTATTTTCATGGGTTTTTTAACATATTTCTCTAATTTTTGTGTTTTTCTTATTTTCTTAGTTTCCAGCTTGAATATGATTAAGAACAACGTTATAATTTGTAGATAGAAATCAGTGGTTCTTAACCTTTCGTCCGCACTGAGAAAGTACAATCGTGAACCATATGAGACGGGTGTGTGTCTTCACCTCCGCCGAACCCCTTAGACTAACTGTCCCTGGGGTTCGATCGAACCCAGGCTAAGAACCACTGTTCTATATGTATCAAGTAAATACGAAAACCTAATCATACTTAAAAAATCATAAGGAAACTTTTCTATTCCGTCGCTGTATTAAAGTACAAATGTACTGTAAATTAGAAGAAATGTGTATTTTCAAAGTACGTTTTTTTTAGTATTTCTTTGTTAGAACTGTACTTCGATGTACTTATCTTATTGAAAACTTGTATTGGCATTCTGCTCCTGGGTTTTAAAAAATAAACGAAACCATCTAAGCAATACAAAATTCTTAAGATAAACTTGTTGTTAATCTTGTTGTTAATCTTGTTGTTAATCTTGTAGTTAATCTTGTATTCTTAAGAAATACTCCCCGTCATTTTCTTCTAATCTAAAATCTAGAGATCAAATTTGAACTTACTAGACCGTGAGTTTTGAAACAAGAACAAGTAACTCGAATTTCCCAAACAACTTTTCTTTAGATCGTGTATATTACCTGCCTTTATCAAATACACCAATTGTTTCTAATCAAATATGCAAGCGGCTTCATCGTCTGCTTCACTTCTGTGTACAGGTCGCAACCTGAACACATAATCAAGTTCAAGGCCATCTGCCTCCTCCGAAATTAAAGTTAAAACATTGAAACATCAAGTTGTTAACTTAAGCTTACATAAGACACCCGCCATTTAAGACATTGAAACATCAAGTTGATAACTTAAGCTTACATAACAAGACATCTGTCGAGCTTATCAACTGGAGGCTAGTTGCTGCAGATATCGCAAGCCACTTCAGTTTAATAAAGAAACCTTTTATTTTCTGATAGGAGATGTGTTCAACTTGGATCAGTTGAGACGGACGAGTCTGTAAGGGAAGCGATTAGGGGCGTGGATCAGTTGTGTGATAGCTGCCATATCTGATATCAATAAGTGTTTTTTGCTACCGAAGTTATCAACTGTGGTAGTTGTCTCAGTCCCATTGGTAGCAGTAGACGTAGGCCTACATCACGATAGCAATGGGTCTGGGTATTTTTTTTTTTCAGCATGGTATCGTTGATTAGCCATACTGTTGCTCGGCATGCATCATTAGCGTCATCTATCAACGCCCATCGCCGCACGAGGCGTCAACGAGTGAGCCCAATTTTGTGGTACCTATCTGCCAGAGCCTCCGATTGTGGTAACGAAAGGTCTTGTGAGGCGAGAAACATTATTTGGAGATTTGTTGTGGTTTTGCGAATTCACCGTCAGAATAAATTTTTCTTTTGGGAATTAACATCCCTCGACTTTAAAATTTTTACAAGGGTGTTAATCCTCCCCCCCCCCCCCCTCCTCCCCTCCCCTTCTCCCCCCCCCCCCCCCTCCCCGTTTCTTGAGACGATACAAGTGTAGTTTAACCACGGTGGTCAATTTATGCTCCGGCGCAACACAAAATGGAATCCGCTCATTCCATGCTTAGGGCGTGTCTAGATCCGTGGTTTATAACCTTTTTGGAGGCACCGAACTCCACCAATATCATATGCGCATTCACCCAAACTTTCTTAATAGTTCTATCGTCCGCACTGACAAAATCCGATCGTGAACCATGAGTCGGGCGTGTGTGTCTTGACCTCCGCCGACCCCCTGAGACTGACTCACCGAACATTTGGGGTTTATACAAACCCAGGTTCAGAACCACTGGTCTAGATTATCTCATTGGGTGGACACGTCATCCTACCCTCGTCCGACCTATAACTCCACCCGTACGGATGCCGCTGAATACAATTCCAATTTTCTAAATCTCCTGCCATTTTGTAGGTCGTCAGCAAAGTCTTTCACATCCGGTCACCGCGAGCAGAGGTTTCACTCATGTCTGCTATTCACAAACTCGTCCATTCAAAATCATTTTGGCGTCTGCCATTCAAAAACCACGCGCTTAAAATATCGCAAATGTCTCGTTAAATAGTTTAAATCATTTTAAAAGTTTTTTTTTTAATTAAAATTTCATTTCTTTTGGCTCGGCCGCAACGTGAAACGGTTATCGTTGTGCAGACATGTATGTAACGAAGGCGCCAAAACGGCGGTCTGATAGTGAAATCAGATGATTGCATCACGGGTCACGTGGTCCGCAAACACACCTGATTATAGATCGGACATCACATGACCAGGGTTACCTGTGATCATGAATTAGCATATTTTTTGTCTATTAATTCTGGATTGAGCAGGGTGGGGAGAGAGTGACAGTGCTAGCAACTACCGATAGCTCTACAACATGGGCGCCTGTTGGTTGATACCATCATCAGCAGACGTGTAGAGCATCGTGTGGGAATGGAGGCATTTCATTAGGACAGTTTTACTTGTTCTGTGTAATTTTTTAACATGTAAGCATTTCGCCAGGACTGTTTAACATCGTAATATTTAAATGTTATTGCAATCATTTCGATAGGATTGTTTGACTTCGTCATTGTGTAAATATAAGCATTTTGACAGAACTGTTTAACTTCGTAAAATTTAAATGCAAGCATTTCAATAGGAAAGTTTGACTTCATCAATGTAAATGTAAGCATTTTGACAGAATTGTTAACTTTGTAATATTTAATTGTAAACAATCAATAGTACAGTTTAACTTCGTCTCTGTGCAAGTATAATCATTTCAATAAGACCGTTTGACTTTGTTAGTGTAAATGTGAGAATTCCAACAGGATTGTTTATCGTTCTAATTGCTTTTATTTAAAAACATGTAAGCTATGACTGGTTGAGTTAGGTTTCGAACAACCCGCGTAGATCTATATCTTTGCTATCATATTCTATGGGCTTTATCGGCTATCTCGTCATAACTTTCATTGACATGCTGATCTTCTGGTTAATGCTAGGTTTTTTTGTTCAGCTATGATGGATTTGTTAGCCTAATAGCCATGACACTGTTTGTTTTATTTAGCCATGATGGATAATCTAAAATACACTAATCGCCATGACAAAGATTTTGCTTTTTTGGTCATGGTGAATATATTAGTCTAATTGGCCGAGATGGCAGAGATGTGTATCTTATAATGCTAGCATTATGGCCATTGTTGTTTGTTTTTCCTGGATAGATAATTTACTAGCCTAATGACCATGCCACGGCTGTTTTATTTTAATTTGGCCATGTTAGATATGGTAGCCCAATGGCCATAACAAAAGTTTTAGTTTTATTTTTGGCCATTACGGATATGTTAGCCTTATTGGCCAAGATAGATATGTATATTTTATTTAGCCATGTTGGAAATGCTAGGCTAAGGGCCACGACATTGTTGTTTATTTTATAAGGCCATGGCGGATATGCTACCCCAAGTGGCCATGATACCGTTGTATCCAACGACCACGATTACACCACACGGTGGTGTGTGTGAGCACCAGTGCCAGAATCCGCTGGCTCGGCCCAGGTCAAAGGTCACGATGGGGTGCTGTATTCCTCTAGACTCGACGTATCAGATAACATTTTTATTATTTTATAACGAGCAGCGTTGAAAAATAAATATTTCACATTAAAATTAAAACGAACTATTTTAAATATTGCACCGTAATATTAATTTTTGAGCTATACTATTTAGTATCGTATCGACATAGTTCTGCCCTTTTAATTTTTTTTTTCTTCTTTATTGTAATGGATGGGATTTCTTCCAACACAATTAGATCTAAGTGCCAATGTGTTTTGCGCCATATAAGCTGTAGACTCAGATTTCAGTCAGCTTTTCTTTCTGGATTTGTCCATCCAATAACAAACTACAAGGCAGCAGTTTCCTCTCCTTTATGGGGTGCTGTCCCCAGCTAGCGAGCCTTACCTGCCCGGGATTCGAGCGTGTAATTATTCAGTTAAGCAACCATAAGCTTTACCCACACGACCACGCCGACCTCCCCGCTTTAAATAAATACACTAAATTACTGAAAGCCGTTTCAGACTTCCTTACCAACATATACAAGCTTATTTTATTTTAGAATTGAAATCTCCGAGCTTAAAGAGTTCGTGTTGTTTGTTCTTCAACCCGCTATGTTTGATACGACAGGTTCACATTACTGTTGATCAACATGAGACGACACGTGACAGAGCGAGTTTAAAAAAAACCTGAATATCTATTTATAGCAGCATTCCATTCTGTGACAGGCGTCATTTTAACCTTGATGGGTTTTTTTTTTAACTGTTAGAACTACGACAAAAATGTCTGCTCTAGAACCGAGACGGTGTGAACTGATGTGAATAGAATAAACTGCCGCATTCTAGCTGCGGGCTAGCTGCTGTTTAGCTAAAAGTTAGCTGGCGGTTCCTTGTTTCTTTGAGACAAATACCCGTGCACTTTAAGACGCTGTCCGTTTAGGTTTTAGTGCCACACATCCCGATAAGTCCAAGACAGAAAGATGTACTTATAGTGATAAAAAGATGGCTCTACCTTCTGTTTGTTTTCTACAGAAACCTCGTTACAGGTTTCCTCAATGCCCCCATTCAAAACGAATCATGCGATTGAAGGCATATATCTTTCTTTCACAGCTAGTTGGGTAGTAAACCTATAGAAAATAGAAAAAAAGAAGAAAAAAAAAAGAATTCCGCACTTAAAGGTAGATAACTCTACAGTTCACCCTCAAGTCATGTGAAAACGACACTACACGTAACATTGGTCCGTAGCGAGTTATCTCCCCTGAGAACTTTCCACCCGTTACAGAAAAAAAACCTGGACTACAAAACTGTACACGGTTATCGTCCCTGTCTATTCAAATGATCCGCGTTTGCCGTTAAAGGGAGCAATACCCGGCACCAACCTGGCAGATAGAACTGGGTGGGTTGTTCTCTCCTGACAGGTAAAAGACGCTCCGTGTCAGGAACATCATTTTCCCACCCTCGCGGCTGACCTCTGTCTCCCGGTGATGACGTAGCGCTTCATTTGTTGTGCTTACGCTTGTAAACATTCTAGCAGATATCTGCATTCTCTAGAAGATATCTGCATTTTAGCAGACATCTGCATTTTAACAGATTCTAGTTGATAAAATCTCTTTAAACATCTATCCGTTTAAACATTATTTTTGAAAAGAGCTTGTTTCTAACGCCTAATCTGTTTCTACACTTTCTGAAAAAGCGTTGAATATCTAAAGATGTAAGCTGTGTAGATTTGACGATGGTCGTTAGTTTCTCTGGGAGGCGTCCCATCTCCCAACCTAGTCTGTCCACCATCTCCCAACCTAGTCTGTCCACCATCTCCACACCTAGTCTGTCCACCATCTCCCAACCTAGTCTGTCCACCATCTCCACACCTAGTCTGTCCACCATCTCCACACCTGTACCATCTCACACCTGTACCACCTCACACCTGTTGTTTATCTGTGTGACCATGCTTGGTGCACCGTGACCCCCCCCCCCCCCACACACACACACGTGTAAGCAGCTTACCCCTTAGACCTTACTGCACTTGGCTCTCTGATCTCGTCTTATGGGTGCCCTACCTAGTCGTATGCCCCATCCACTCATATGCCCCATCCACCCATATGCCTACCAACCAACCACCCCCTATATAACCAGCAGTAAGTGTTGTGCCCCCACACAATTTGTGCACATCCCTTCTTGTGTAGATATCTCTCTCTCTCTCTCCCTCTCTCTCTCTCTCTCTCTCTCTCTCTCTCTCTCTCTCTCTCTTAGTACTAACCATCCCTCCACCTTTCCGTAAAAAACAATCTCTCACACAGCCACAACTTGCACACGATTTAACTGGTAAATGATTTTTTTCAAACACCCTCTGATACCAATATGAGCGATAACCTGTATTTTTTTCCCGAGCCACTTTGTCATGTCATTTTAAAAACAGCTAGTTTTAAATGAAGTAACTCCATGCTAATAAGTCAATTACTTTACCGATTATTACAGGTTCTAAAAATGATATGATTTTGTGAATGGTTTTAGATAGAAACTATGCATTTTGTTGCGGTTTTTTTTTTAAGATTCATTTATTAGCCGATTACCTCATACTACAAAATCACTTTCAGTATTTTATGTTTTCTTCTTTCAATAGTCTGTTCGCTGACAATGACATGTGCGATACAGTAGACCTCTATATCAAACATGTGTTAAGGCTTTTATTTGTATTGTTTAGAATAGACCTCAGAATTTAAATACTAGATAGCCTGAAACTACTGTGGTTGAACTATAGATCAAGTACAGTATAATTCAGTATTTGCTTTTTGTGAAATATTTACACAGTTGGTATTTATATGAGTGTGATACTTCAACCGTGGACTAAATGAATGGGAAAGTATGAGACAAGCCTTCATTCTAACTTGAATTTGACATAAACTGTGCGCACCTAGCCTATACAATAGGCCATAGTGTTTCCAGATTAGTAATCTGATTTGTAGGCGACTCGCCATCATGGTTCCGCTTATTATGTCAACAAATACCAATCCTAACTTTGATCAAGAAGATTTCAATGGTATTCAAACTTCGGCGAATGGAGAACCGAAGTTTAAACAATATAACAACACTAACAACAGCCCGTCACATGCACAGTACTATGAAAAACAATCTTCAGCCATAGAAGAGTTCGCAACGCATCTTTCGCTTTACGATGACGCTATCAATTTCGCGGAAAAGTGTTCGACGTCTTCGCTTCTATGTTACGGTTCAAATACCGTGGAGGTAGGAAAGTTTTTTATTTTATGTTAACTTAATCTGCTATACAGGGGAACTTCGTGTTACTCGATATTAAGACACAGCTATAATGCTGGGCCCAACTCCACAAGTATTCAAATACAACTAAAATGTTGGGCCCGACTCCACAAGTATTCAGACACAACTAAAATGTTGGGCCCATCTCCACAAGTATTCAGACACAACTAAAATGTTGGGCCCAACTCTACGAGTATTGTTTTAACTCTCACCTCCCCTCACACCCTCTAGTAACTAGTAGTATTTTTTTTTCTGTTTACATCAATTAAAAGCTTGTGGTGTTAGCAGCTAAATACATTGACACGTTTTCCCATGATTAACGTTCTGCACGTATGTTTTCGCTGATGGATTAGTTTGTAGGAGACATGCAAACTAAAAGTTGGGCTTACCGACTTGTTTTTTTTTTTCACATAATGCATTAATAAAAACTTGCATTTAGAATATTCACGCTTGATAATGCGTGTAACTCTCAAGAGAGAATTAATTTCTCATCGTCTTGTGGGGTCTTGTCTATATGGTATGTTCATTTTATGAGTTTAAAGATGTTTCAGAGGTAAAATAATGAAAACTGGTTTTGGTAAAAAAAAAAATCTTTTATTCATACAGACATTAGTAAGCATATTAAACAATAATTTAGAGCACCATCATTGTCACATGCAAATCTGCATGAATAAATAGATATTAGAACTAGTTTGACATCATTTCAAACGTGCGTCAATAATTGAATACGTGTACATGCGCGATTATTTTTGTACGGAGAGAAAATTTAGGTGGTGTGGTGGATGATGGGTGTGTACATGTGTCCTTATGTGTGTACAGGTCTAAGCTTGAGTTAGAATGGTGGGTGGTGGGTGTGTACATGTGTGTACAAGTCTAAGCTTGAGTTAGAATGAGGGGTGGTGGGTGTGTACATGTGTTGTTATGTGTGTACAGCTCTAAATTTGAGTTAGAATGGTGGGTGAAGCCAAAATCACATCACTTCTCGACGTATCTGTATAGTATGTGATCATGTGATGAGCCAGGTCTATAAGCACAATTCTATAAGCACCATATATAAGCATCATCAAGCAACGAGAGAAAGCCTCTAATCAATCTGCTGCTCTAACTTGTAGAAAAAAGTTCTCATTACTACACTCTCATGAACCATTTAGTTTGAATATTTGCTTGTTCAGATTAATTATAGTGAATTGACTTCAACATCACTCCTTATATATATGTATATATATATATATATATATATATATATATATATATATATATCATCACTCCTCTTTTTTATATATATATATATATATATATATATATATATATATATATATATATATATATATATATATATATATATATATATATATATATATATATATATATATATATATATATATATATATATATATATATATATATATATTCAATTTAATTTAGATTAGGACGCTCTAACTTCCGTCTCCCAACGCTCTTACACACACAACATAAATACATCATTGTTGACTATAATCTCACAAAGAATGAAAATCATATATATATATATATATATATATATATATATATATATATATATATATATATATATATATATATATACACATATATATATATATATATATATATATATATATATATATATATATATATATATATATATATATATATATATATATATATAATCATCAGGACGCACGCATCCTCTATTATTCTGGTAACCCAGCCAAGTAATGTCGCCGTTTTTTTTTCACGAAAACAAAATCCATTTCCAGACACAGGATGACCTATAGCTTCTCGTGACCGTTCAGGTTCTGGGTTTACAGGTCAGGCTTTGTATCAGGTGAAATAAACCTGACAAATATACCTACCTTTACTGCGTGATGCGTGGGTGTCAACCGAGAAAACGGGAGCTGATTGGTTCATACAAATGCGCTCTTTGAAACGTAGACTAGTTGATATAATAGGAGACTGTAACATAGGACTATCCCTGGGTGGTTTTTATATGATTTAACCCAAATATCTATTTAAGATAAACCAAGGGGAATAAGTCGATCAACGTAGGAACGATAATTTTATAGTCATCTTTTTTAAGTTGAGAAGAAATTGACTTGTAAAAGTACACCATAGCTTTAGGTGAAAGTTCTTTAATTTTTCGGGAAAATGAACAAACATAATTTTAATTTAAGAGGGACACAAATTTCGTATAAGTTGGAAACACTACTTTTAAGACCTAGATTTATATTGCTGCATTATTTCGTTAAACTGTTAGAAAACAAATCTGTCGTTTAAATAAAAGTTTATTTTTTTAATTTTTTATTTTTAAAACGATACAGACTTTTAGACAATTTTATATACGTAAAATTGTTTTAAAGTTGTTTCGATTTTGTGCTATTTTTGTTCTGCCAGTTGTGTGAGTAATAATGGTGGTAGTTGTGGTTACGGGTTAGATATGACCAACCCTGACCACATGACGTCATTTACCGACATCACACGTCCAGTTGTGATGTATTGTCCACACCCCATATCCCTGAACTATGACGTATTTCTGGATGTCATTTATCTGACCAGATGACAATTATTTGTGGCTAATGACATTAGTTTAATCCCTATAATTCATGGGATTAGATTTCACGCACGTTTCGATGACATGTATCTGTTTATCAACCATTCGCGTGTTCAAAACTAACTTATACAAATCTAATGTTCACACAACAAACTGAAAGTAAAACGCTTCTATATTTCCTCTAACAGATGTAAGCCTACAATGCACACGCTACTAATTGTATAGCTAGCCAAGTGCACACTGTTGTTATACATCTAGCGATCTACATCCTTATACCTAGCCTACACTCTAAAAGCTTATATGCATATCAAAAGAAAAGCACGCATCCTTTATTGTAACTGCCAAGTTATATCTACATGAATGCCTTGTTTCTGAATAGATAGATCAGATATATAAATATATATATATGTAAGCCTCTCCCCCACCCCTACCCATCTTTTTCTTGAAACTTACACCCCCGTATCCAGCCAGGCTGAACGGAATATATACCATTTCTCGCAAGGTTGGTTTAAGACATTTTCTTTATGGATTCCAGAACCCTAATTCTATATATAGCCTTGTTGCTTGATGTACGTACCCTTGTATATTCGGAACCTCCGGGGGTGGGGGTGTTGATGGTGTCCTCTGTGGGAACCAGGGAGATCGTCTGCGTCCGTTTCTTGCACGAACTCGGGGGATGGCACTCTCCATCTTCAGACGTCTTTGAGGTTACGACCAGAAAACATTCGGGGAGATTCAATACGCGCTACATGTTTGTGGTTTTCTGTATTGGTGTTTGATGCCAGCGTTAATGGTAAATTTTTATTTGTTTCTTTTCTCCTTTGTTAAACTTTATTGTTTTATTATTTATTTATTTTTTATCTCATACTGCGCATGTCAGGACTGTTTAGGATGTAATTGCGTTTCAGAAATGCGTGCGGTTGTTGTTTTTGTTTGTTATTTGTGTTTTTGAAAGTCCTGTGTTTATAAATAATAGTATTACATTTTAAAATAATTTTTCGGCAAACAATTTGTTGATACTGTTTCTAATTAGTGATATTTAAACATAGTTTTGTGTTTATCAAATAAATTAAAATTTACTTAAAGATTAAGAATTTTTTTGAAACGGTTTTTAAAGTTATGTTGTTTTTTAAGTGTTTTATATATATTTTATTTTTAAAATAATATACTTACATATTTAAAAACTATTCTTTGGAAAATCGATGCTGCAATAAAATGAATATATTTTAAAATTAAGCTAGCCTATTTTAAAATGTATTGTTTTTTAATTGCAATAGGACAACAAATTTATATTTAACCTCGTAGTTTTAATACTAAGTAAAAATACGGTCGCGTAAAATTAATATTTATCTTTTTAAACAAAACATTTGATAAAGTCTGTTTTCGATACTCTGTTTTGGCCGATTGACTGTAATGCAAAATACATCTGTCTGACTAATGTTGTTAATTAATACAACGATTCACCTTTTAAATTTAGAAAGACGCGCGTCGAAAACTCACTACTCTGATTACTTCACTGCGCTTTTCTATTTCTTCTATCGAGTTTACGTTTTTCGCACTTCGTAAATTTTTTTCACAATCTAGATCTACATTCGGTGACAAAAATACCCAAAAATTTAAGCTGTTTGGGTAATAAAGTTGAACTCTTTAAATGACAAAGCTATATTTATTGTATTTATATTAATTATATATAGGCCTATATAAATATATATATATATATATATATATATATATATATATATATATATATATATATATATATATATATATATATGTGTGTGTGTGTGTGTGTGTGTGTGTGTGTGTTTTTGTATGTATATGCATTTATTTATATATGTATTTATACATATATAAATACTATATATATATATATATATATATATATATATATATATATATATATATATATATTTATTTATTTATTTATTTATTTATTTATTTATTTATTTTATTTATTTATTTATTTTGTTTATTTATAATATTATGTGTGTATGACACATTGGTACATATTCGCATAGTGTCCTGAGTTTACCCTCAAGTCACCTTATTAACTTGATGTGTGGGTCAAAAGGGTTAAAGTTCAACTGTCCATTTCCCATGGTGTGTGTTGGGGGGGGAGGAACCAGCGTTGATCACCCCAGCAGCCAGCGATAGTGTGATCACCAACCACCCCGTTCCGGTCATTTTCCGGTGATGTCAAGCATGTCCGATCCAGGAACGCGTCTGTGGCCAGCCCGGACAATAAATCCACCGGTCCGGAAATAAAAGTGAACTGCTCCACGTCCGCGGTCGGGTTCGCTGATAGGTGTGGAGTTTACCTGACCCTACCGGCGGGGAGGTTTGCATTCAGTTGTCAGGGAGCTGGCGATGAGCTGAATGATCCTCAGCTAAAGCCTTGTCGGGGTAGACGGTCCCGTGTCGCTTATAAAGTCACTTTACTTTATAGCCCTGCTCAAGTTTTGACGGGTTTATATTCAAGAACGATAACTGGGTAGATGATAAATTAGTCAGATGTTTCTGGCTCAGTTGTCGGCCCTGGTGATTATTTTTCACCCTTCTTTTGTGTTGTTGTACCCAGATTGGGATATAAAACACTGTATGGTTTACTATTTATAAAAGCAACAAGTATTTCTTTATAAATATCACTATTAGCACAATTGCATTTATAATACTGAATTTAAAAACAAAATGAACATTGAATTTTTTTTATTCACTTTTATTTTTTTATAACAACTTTTCGTTTGATAGCCATTTACATTTTGGATTTATTTTGTTTGTTTTCAGGGTCCGATACCGCCATCAATTTTCTGTCCCTTGGCTAACAAGACCGAGGACGCCTCGGGTCAGGTCAAAGTGAAAAGGAAATGCGGACGTCCAAGAAATCCGATTCCTCGTCACAAGAGAGAGTCGCACATCAACGCCGAGCACAGAAGGAGGGGAAAAATCCAGGTGAGTGTTGCCACCGTCACCCATTTCTACCCGCACCCAAGAGCTAGGAAATTAACGTCTATGAGAGCACTGTGTCTGTTAAACACGTCAAGTAATAGTTAGAAATTCCGAATCGTGAAGGAGCATTGTAAATTATTTTTTTCATGCCATAACAGAATGGATTCCGAACGCTGAAAAATATGGTACCTCGATACGAACAGACTTCTGGAAGGGACAGCAAAGCTGATATTTTATTTAAAGGTAAGAATGATGACATATATTTACAATATCCCTCCCCCGCTTTACGATGTACAACAAACAATGACGTGTGTTTACAATACCTCTGCACACACATACACACACACACAGCTGCATACACCCCGAACCACCTTCTCCGTGCACACGAACTATCTGAACCTTGAAACATCCCCACAAGCCTTCCCTAGTCCGCCGATCTACGGTGTGATACTAACCTTGACACTACGCTATTTTTAAACCTCCATGTCGCATTGTTTGACACTAGCGCAAAGATTTACTTTAAAATATGGCTGGTGGTGGCAGTCAAAGTAAACTGCAGACTAGACCGTCATGCTCCTAATATTTTCTTACATAACTTGCACAAGTAACCATACAGATGAAAACGCTTGCAGGAAAATAACCACACTCGTACAATCCAAAGAAAGGGCTTGGAACAAACACATTACAGAAGCTAGTTCCGAGTAGTTTTTAAGAATGCCGTTGAAATCCATGTTCTCTTGTCCAAACAGCCGTTGACCACTGCAAGCTGCTTCAGCGAGACATTCAGGAGATAACCGGCGCCCTGGACGCCGTCCGTCTAGAGAAAGAAGGACTGGATGCTGAGATCAAGTGAGTTTTGTTACGGTTGGTTTTAAATCTAGCACAGCTATACTGACACAAGCTTCCCCGTCGTCTGCTAGGCCTAATAGGCCTACTAGGTGTTGTAAGAAATTGAATGCCGTGTGTGACGTCATACAAGAGGCAAGATCCTGTACTCTGATTTTATTTTTCATGGCTGTTGCACGCAGATTTAGAGTTACCTGTTCATAATTCATCTTCAGGTATAACGCTGATTTAGATAAATCTTAACGGGTTCTCTGCATGGCACGTTAAACGGCGTTAGGGTAGGAATCTATTTAAGTTACAGCTAAAATTGGTTGTGTCTCAAATCCAATAAAGGTAAAAGCATACCAAACAGCTTTAATTCTAGTAATTTATTCAAGGTATTAGCATATAACGTCATATTTCGTTAAATCTATACAGGTTTTGAGCGTAGCACGCTAAATTAAACTGTGCTTTTAGTTTGAGATACTAGATCTAGTGTAGCACGCAGATTTAGAGTTAATCTTGTAATCTATTCATGATATTGGCCGAGTCAGCCAGCTTGCTTAAAGTCATTTAGCCTGTAATCTCGGCCCGTTGCTAGCTGTCGTTATCAGTAGGGCTTACGTAAAAAACTTTTCAACAAAAATTACATAAGTTAGTGTGTGTGCACCGATCTAGAATGCCATGTGTATTCACCTAGTAAATCTTGATGTGTATGTGTGTGTGTGTGTGCGGGCGGGCGGGCGGGCGCACTCCTATATAGAATACCTGTGTATTCACCTAGTAAATCCTGCATGTATATGTGCGTGTTTGTGCACATATTTTTAAAATGCCAGTGTATGTGTATGTGTCTGTTTGTGTGTGCGCGCATGGATCATGATTGTGCTTGTACCTACCTAACTAATCCTTGCTTGTGTGTATATGTATGAGTTTGTGTGTGTATGTGTGTGCGCTCATGGATCATGATTGCGCTTGTACTCACCTAATCTTGTGTATGTGTTTGTGTGTGTTTGTGTTTGTGTGTATGTGTTCCTGGATCATGATTGTGCTTGTACCTACCTAGCTAATCCTTGTTTGTGTGTATGTGTTTGTGTGTGTATGTGTGTGTACGCACATGGATCATGATTGTGCTTGTACTCACCTAGCAAATCCTGGTTTGTGTGTATGTGGATGTGTATGTGTTCCTGGATCATGTTTGTGCTTGTACTCACCTGGCTAATCTTGCACCTGTCCACAGAAGCCTGGAGACCAGAGTGCCTGACATGAGCCTGTACAAAGAGCTGACGACTGGCATGAACGAAATGTACGAGGACTACGTCAAACAGCGCACCAACAGCAACGACGCATTTTGGGCCGTATCCTTTCAACCATTTCATCAACGTCACTTCCCTTTTAACTTTTTAGTAATTTTAGTAGTTCTCTTGTGTCTCGGTATTGTTTATTTGATCCCAAAGAGGAGATAAACGGGTCTTGGGTTAAGAGTTGTAGTGTATTGGTTGTTTCCTTAACGTGTGATCAGTTTCACTTGACCATGAGTCCACTGTTTGAGTCCTACAAGGCAAGCGTCAGGGGCAGATCTATGGGCGACTTCCTTGTGTCGGTCGCAGAGTGGACCAAGACAGCTTTTAGTGGCAACTTCAAAGAAGGTAAACACATACATAGTAGAACCTTTAGTTTAGGCTATTGTTGATTTCGTTTTTTGTTTTAAGATTTATAACTGTATAAAGTTATATGAGCAGTATTTTATTTGTATTTATTTTGTTCTATTTCAGTATGCATGGCATCACTTAGAGATGGCATCAGCGATTTCCAGAAAGATGGGTCCGATGTTGACGGAGCCAGCTTCAGCGACAACCTGCCCGGCCACACCTCACCCCAGTCCATGCCCTACCCAGGCGACAGCGACTATACCCTGGGTTCGAATCCCTACAAGTCCCAGATGCTCACGCAGTCCCCCGACCACCTTCTCCAGAGCCCTCAAGCTCCCATGGTCCAGGACTACAGCCGGACTCCGACCTTCACCTTGGACCAGAACCCCGCAGGGTCCGCAGAGCCCACGGGCCACAGACACGAGGCGAGCGACAGCCTCAGCAGCTCGGTCGACGACCACCGCGCCCTCGCCAACTTCAGCCCGCACTTGACCATGTCCCACCCCGCGGAGCTGTCCTTCCTGGACGCCGGCACCGGCAACCCAACCTGCAGCGACAGCTCCAGCTTGTGCGACGTTTACCTGAACCTCGACCACGACCAGCTCCAGGGTTACCAGAGGCAAGAAGCCTGGCAGCAGGGCAATGACCTTTACCCTAAATACCATCTCCAGCACCAACCTAACCTTTACCAAACTGACCATATTATCCCGTCCGCTTCATCTTTTGACCTGAACAAGGTTCATTCCTTCTGGGCAACGTCCTATCTACCCGACGATTACGACCACACGTTGGCTCTGCCTATGGACAGGTACGAAGACCTAACACCCAAACTCCACCCATCCAACATGATAGGCGATCACGCCCGGGTTAAGAGCCTGTCTCAGTCCTCCAACGAGAGCGAGAGCTCCATGCTGACCATCAGCTCCTTGGCCAGACAAGCAACGGAGACTTTAAGAAACCGCGAGGCTCAGCTTTCTCCGTCCACCGACGGTTGCCTGTCGCCAGCGACCAACACGGGGGGCACCAGTCCCAGCGCCTTGAGAAACATGGACCAATTAATGGCCAATCGCGCGCTACTGCAAGACTCGTACCTAGACCCTAGCATGGAAACAAACGAAAGTTACACTCGTAGTTTGAGCAACAACCACATGGCTCTGCCCAGTTACAACGAGACGTTTGGCGGACAGCGAACAGCTGACCAGCGCACCAGCGATGCTGCTGAAATGCTGAGCAAGCGCTTCATCGACTTCAGCTCGCGAGTCAAGCATGATGGTCACTCTAAAGCCAAAAAACTGACCCACTCTCCGCTACTGGCCGAGCTTCTTCTCCCTCAGAACCCCACAACCCAATGGCGGCCGTTTAGATCGTCTACAGAGGAAAATGGTCTGCTTGGCTTAGAGAAGTCGTCTTTTACGTCTAGTTCTGGGAACATTTCGTCTTTTAGCCCCAGCTCGGGAACAATTTCGTCCTTTGGTTCCAGTTCTGGGAACATTTCGCAACAACTTTCGGTAAAGACGACTTCAAACGACACCAGCCAATACTTAAGCAGCTCTGTATTTTCAAACAAACTCGACGTTAGATACAAACCTCGGGTATCCGAGCCCAAAGACAATGCAAATTTAATGCTCGTAGGCTCGCCTTTGAACATCTTCAACGAAGGACCCTCCCACGGCGAGCACGGTGCAAATTTGTTTCACTCTCTGAGCTCCTCAGCCAAAGGAGGTTCGGACCAACGCGAGGCTCAGTTCAAGTCGCCGAAGGAGCCCAACAGAGCAACCCACTTCCAGTTCAGCCCCGAGCAGGATGAGTATTTGAAAATGGCGCAGTACGAACTCTCCCAGAAGTACGGTCAGCCACGCGACACCCAGCAGCTGACCTTATCACGTGACAGCCCAACGTTCGCCATGGAGAAGCTGGACAGTCGAGAACTCAACAGCTATCCCATTTCCAACGACCAAAGCTTCTTCCTGCGGTCTCTACCCACACCCAACCACAGGCCGCTCACGGGCAGGAAGAGCTCTTTCGAAGAGAGCTTCCCCGCCGAGGATCCACGTGATCACGCAAACAGCTGCAAGAAGACTTGCTATTGGCCAGAAGGCGCGGAAAGGTGCACCATTCAAAACTCAGAAGACAATTTGCCAATGGCCAGAGTTTTAACACGTGGGAGTCCAGACAGGAAGCCAGTTGAAATTCGAGTCTAAAAACTTTTAAAAGTGTTCACAATGTACATAGTTCTCCTTACACGCCAATGTTGATGTTTTAAAAAATCAAAACTCTCTCTCTGTGCTTTGGCTGACCATTATTTATATGCTACTTAATGAAGAAAGCAAGATGTTTGACAGGAATTGAATGTGTGTGATAAGAATGGCTCAAGTGCTTGAATATCCCATTGACCTCTGTGATGTTCTGTAAAACTACTGTAAATAATGTCTAGTGCCATACTATGTAATCTTGTTGAATTGAAATACTTAACTTAAGCACTATTTACAATGAATGAATGACCAATGTTTTATTGAACGACTGAGCAATATTTCCTATGAATGTATGCATGTATTCACTTAATGAGTAATATTTTAAATGAATGATTAAAAATCATTTCTATCAAACATTCACAGTGAATGACTGGGTATTATTTTAAGTAGATAATTAAAATATATGTGTATTAATTATTGAACTGTTACTATAATGAAGAGAGAAATTAAATGTACAGTATGCTGCTTATTAAGAGTTCATCTATTGTGTGTGTGTTCTTGTCTTTAAGAACTTTCAACAACATGCAGTGATCCAACCGAATAAATACAATTCAAGACAACTATCTTCAATCATCTATAATCTCAAAGATCCACAGAGCAATACAGAATCAAAACAAAGTCTGACAGCAAAATATACACAGAATTCTATGTATAGGTGGCCCAATAAATACTTCACCTTGTCCTACACGGAGTCTCTGCCCTGTTGGAGAACAATTTGTGGAAATTTACATTTCTAAGTAATGAGCTGAATTAATGAGTAGATGAGGATCACAGCTACACTAATTATGACACATACTTTAAAAAGAATTGTATCTACAAATTCAAAACTTAAAAAAAAAAAAATTTTTAGACAACTTCATGGATTAGTTCCCCTTTTAGAACGAAACGCTAAATTTCACCAGTTTTAAATTCAGATTTACTTAAGTTGCGTCCCCTGTTCAACGTCTACGCAAACCATAGGTTCCGTTCCATGTTTAAACTAGAGCGACCCACCAGGTTACATCCCTTACCGAAACATTATACCAGCTTATAGATAACCCTATTTAATCCTAAGACCACCCGTATGTTACACATCGTGTTTTCAGCTAATTCAACAAACTCTGGGTAACACCAAATACACATTAGATTAAATGGGTCATCTCAAATTGTTTTAAAATGAATTAAAATTTCACAATTACCAAGAATATTTATTTATTTAATTTCAAACTTGGTTGCACAAGCAACTATCTCAGGGATTAATACCAACGGTAAAGTTCCGTTCACAAAAATAAAAATACTGTCTTGCCAGAACTTCCTTGTGTAAATAAAAAAAATCATCTTAAATTTTAAATGTTTCTTCATAAACAGGTATAGCAATAAACTGGGACTGTCAGCCCTCATGGGTCAGTTGGTGCACTCCCCCCCCCCAATAATATATGGGTGAGTGACCCCACTTCACTAAGTTTACTAATGTGCGGCAGTGAATTCCCCCACCCTGTAGGTAAAACACCTACCCACCATTATTTGTAAAGCATCCAGGGAGTCACACAGCCCCCCCCCCCTTTCCTGCAAATCATCTTGTGACAATAGCCATTTCTTTCCCCCCCCCCCCCCACCCACCCAAATGTAACATCCTAGTACAGGAAAACCACCACATATGTAAACTATACAGACACAGCCCACCCCCCCCCCCCATCCCTCATAGGTACCATCTCTCCTATGGCTGTTTGCAATTGCTTGAGAAAGAAAAAACTGAGTGAAAGACAAGAATTGACTGTAAGCAAACAATAAAAACAGAAAGGCATTAAGTGTCAAATACAGGTGAAACCTCACACAAACTAGTTTACAACACACCATGTGATGTACTTAGTTGGATCTACTTGCAACTTTTTTTTTTCACTGTCATATATGTTATGTTTGCATACACAATTTTAAAAAGCTATGAGCTAATTCTTTTCAAGGATCAAAACAGAAACTTTTAATGAGGTGAGAATTATTTTGTTATGGATCATTTAAAATACAAATATATTTCTTCTGTTTTAAAAAGAAAATGTCTTCTGAATCAAATTATCTAAAAACATTACATGTATCTCAGCTCTGAAAATGTACCTATTCTAGCTGTTATGAGAAGAAGCTGAAGCGAAAAACTCAAGTACTGATTACATGCAGTATGTTTTTGCTCACACAAATGTACCACAGGCAAGTTAACAAAGATGGTTTGCTCATTTTTTTTTGACTGAATAAGAAATTAATTCAGCTACTATGGAAATACTTTATACAAAGTAACAAAATATGACTATAACTATAAATGAGACTATTCAACTAAACTGAATGCAATTACAAACAGACCTTTGTCTGACTATTGAAGATGAGCATAATTTATGCTTTTCTATTCCACTCACAATCAAACATGCTTTATAGTTTACAAATTCATTGTATAAAGTTCTTCTCAATTTTCCGAAAAGCAATTTAAAATTTAAAAAAAACACCTATCTATAAAAACAAAATTAAAATAATATAAATTATAAACAGGCAATCTTTTGTATCTTGATTCAACTCAATAAAAGTGCAAAAATTAAAATAGATTTTAAAAATTGTCTGTAGTAATATCTGCCTACAGAAACAAACTTGGCTAAGATTTCATACAAAACTATGCCTCATAAGATATTAGGTATCAGGCGCAACAAATGATTGTATTATTGCACAGCAACATGATAAATGTCTCAGAATACTTGTTATTCCAACTCCACCGTGCTTTTTGTTACATGGTTATCATCATCTGTGTAAATTTTCAAGGCTCTTTCTTTGCGAGGCGAGCAAGAAATCTTGTGGTTTTGACGAGATATCCTGAAAAATGTGTTCATAATGATTATAATACGATGACATAAAAACATGGGTTGCCACTGGAAACAAGTTTTGTAAACAACTAGCTCAGGATTGAGTTACCTGGACTTCTCTAGCCAACTCATATGTTGAAGAAGGAAGGTCGGCTAACTACTACTACTACTACTATAAAAGAAACAACTATAAAGTTCAGGCTAAAGACTTAATAAATCTTATCAAAACTTCCCTAGAACCATGTTCTATATTCTGTGTGATTCCATTATAAAGGACATGGCACGCAGGCATGCAATGTCACATATCTAGGCAGCTGGATCAAAGTCAACCACAACCTAACATCACTAGGCATGCTGCCCAGCTTCGCTTAGGCTTTCGAAAACATTGAGAATTTGAATGCTTAATTAATTCGCCCGAAGGTCGGTCTACGACCTCAAGAGTTATGAAGAGGTTCCTCCGTGGACATTTTTTTTCGATTTATAGCTCATATAAGGTACCGGTCAGTCGAGGTCAGTTTTGACCCCCACATCGTAGACTTTTCGGCCAACCGGCCCCCGTGTTCTGTCGCACCAAGGCAAGATCATGCCAAATTTGAAGCGCCTGCGGCGCCGGGAAGTGCCCTATCGGACACCCGACAATCTAGATCTAGATTCCTAAAAGAATTTTTTTTTTAAGTTTAGCCCGAGCATAATAAAAAAGAATACATTAACCAAGTTGACTTGCTGTGTCTCGAACCCGCACCACCTGCGTGGTTTAATGTACACTAACATCTCCGCTATTTAGGCACCTTATAAAATACGGAGAATGAAACACGTATTTTAAAATCTTAACTTACGCGAATATGCCTATTCTTTCAAATTAATTTTTTATCCCAAATTAGCCAGTTCCAAACAAAGATTTTGTATAAAATAAATAAGTCTTGAAATAGTTTAGTCCTAATATAGAAATTTATTTTTGGAATTGATTTTAGAGAAGTTAGAGTCTAAATCTAGATCTTAGCGTCTACGTCTAGATCTAGTTATTGCGTAGATTTAGATTTAGATTTAGTCTAGATCTAGAATCTCTAGATCTAGAATCCAAATACATAAAATAAATTTTATGAGTTTAGGCCGGAAAAATTGTATTGTATACATTTCATAGTGTACGTAGATCTAAATCAAATTTGAATGAAATAGTTCATTTCTTTTCATTCTTAACACGGCAGATGACGTCATTAGTTAATGTATAAGCAATAGTGACGTCACAGTTTTATGCGTTCTTTTTCACATATATTAATGCTTTTCCGGTTGCATAAATAATACTGTTTCTCTACATTCGAATACGCCTTTAATTTTTATTTTTCTTCTTTAAGTAAAATTGTGGTTATACATTTAAAACATCTAACATATTATTTTCAACAAAAGTCCGTAAAAAGTTCTCCATATACCGCTGCCGATTCTGACGTGATGTCCGGCGAAAATTTTTTGCGGACAGAGAAAGAGAGAGAGAGAGAGAGAGATGTGCGCACATTGGGCTTTTATAAATTAGGATAGTTTAATTGACAAAGGCATGTGTCAGTGCCAGACATTTGCAATGTCACATATCTAGGGGTGTGGGGAAATTGCGAGACGCGAAAAGCGAAATGGCGAGGCGGGAAAATGCGAGAAGATCATGCGAGACATACCTGCGGAATCAAGGGTAAATAGCGAGACACTTTTTGCGAAAAAAAGTTTTTTTTTCATGCTTATTTCATCTTTATTTATTTAAATTATTTTTTTTTTGTTTTAAAATAAACTAGCATGTAGCCATACCCTTTAACACGAGTGTTGTATGTTGTTATTTTTTATCTAGATTTTATTATATATATATATATATATATATATATATATATATATATATATATATATATATATATATATATATATATATATATATATATATATATATATATAGATACTAAGAAGATAGATAGATCTATATCTAGATCTAGATCTATTAAAAAAATCCTAATATCGTTGCTGTGCAACTGTCATCGCCCGCTCTCGTTAGCGAGAGGAAAATCCCGTCTCAGTCGGCATTAATTTTAAAAATCTAGCCCGCTCATGTTTATACAAACGTGAGCTGTGTCATTGTGAATTGGTATAATCTTGTCAGCAGGAGAGATATTTTGCAACATGTATTCATTGCAAAAAGTGTAAAAGTATAAACAATTCTTAAAAGTGTAATTTATGTTTTATTAAGTAATTTTAATTACAAACAAAATTTACAAACAAAATCTTCTGAAACAGTCCTAGCATTAATCAAACACCTCGTCACACCATCTTTCACACATAGTACATCCAACCCAGTTCATTAGACTCCCATTTATAC
This sequence comes from Physella acuta, assembly GCF_028476545.2. Taxonomy (NCBI): domain Eukaryota; kingdom Metazoa; phylum Mollusca; class Gastropoda; family Physidae; genus Physella; species Physella acuta. The sequence continues at coordinate 302,343 of NW_026731965.1, forward strand.
TGTGCTAACACAGAACACGAATATGAACAGAATGAAAAAAAATGGGCGTCTGTAGATAATCTGAATAAAGTCCGCTATGGAGAAAACTACCAGGTCATCCATAAATGACTATTTTTACCCCCCTCCCCTCCGTCACACATTTTCACAAAAATCCAGACCCCCCTCCCACTAAAATGACGTCACACCTCAGTCTACAACCCCCCCCCCCCCCCTGCCCCCTCAAAATTGCAGTTGAATTTTTTTTAAAACATCGATATTTTCCCAAAATCTCTTCTAATTTCTGTATTTTAATCAATTCCTATTACAATTTTTGAAAACAGTTTTCTAAAACGCGAAAAACGTCTAAAATTATTTTTCTAACATTGCTTTTTTATAGTGTGACGTCACACATTTCTATGCAACAATACACAATATGTTTGCGGCGGCACGGCGATCTTCAAAGACGGTTTCGGCGGCTTCAGCGTTCCACACAAAAGAGAGAAGTTGATCTATCGTCGGCGGTATTTCCGTCGGTTTCGAACAAGGTGGTATTCTAAGTCGACACAAAAGATGGGGGGGGGGGGGGGGGGGGGGGGAGTTGACAAATCATCAGTATGTCTAGCGACGGAAAAATCGGAAGTTTTAACAATGTAAACGAAAACGTCTTTGAAGTCTGGACCAAATACCACTGAAAATCGGGTGCGGTAAATTTTCGCAGAAATCTTCGCATTTCAACACCACCCAGCGTAAGTATCGGGTTGTGGTAAAATGCGAGACAAAAAGTCACGTGACCGACCGTTTTCGCGCCCTTCTCGCATTTTCCCGCCTCGCCATTTCGCTTTTCGCGTCTCGCAATTTCCCCACACCCCATATCTAGGCACCTGGATCAAAGTCAACCACAACCTAACATCATACTTCAATTGACACAGGCATGTGTCAGTGCCAGACATTTGCAATGTCACATATCTAGGCAGCTGGATCAAAGTCAACCACAACCTAACATCATACTTCAATTGGCACAGGCATGTGTCAGTGCCAGACATTTGCAATGTCACATATCTAGGCAGCTGGATCAAAGTCAACCACAACCTAACATCATACTTCAATTGGCACAGGCATGTGTCAGTGCCAGACATTTGCAATGTCACATATCTAGGCAGCTGGATCAAAGTCAACCACAACCTAACATCATACTTCAATTGGCACAGGCATGTGTCAGTGCCAGACATTTGCAATGTCACATATCTAGGCAGCTGGATCAAAGTCAACCACAACCTAACCTCGGAGTGAGTCAGGCTGGCAAACATAGTTTAATCGATACACTACTGACTTAAGTTCACAAAGTGATATACTCCAACCCAATATTTACACCACAATTACATGTTTAAACAATAAAATGTATAAATATATTAGATTTTTGCTCAAATATCAAAAATTGCAAAATTTTACTGACTAAATATAATTGCGACTTTGATTGTTAATTCTAACACTAATAACAGCTTAATAAATATTTATTACATTTTCTGAGTTGTATGAATAAACTTTAAAACTATGAAAATGCCGAAGTGACTATTTAATTGAGGACAAGCTCAAAATGTGTCTGATACTCAAGGGTTAATCAAATAATAAACAGCTAGAAACTTCAGGTTCTTGAGAAAAAAAATCAAGTAGATTACATTTTATTAAGTGTAAATAACATGGAAGCATTTTTTGCACTATAATAATGCAACAGAAACATGATGGGCAATGGCAGTCAGATCAATTTATTCAGGCTTTCTAGAGAAATGTGAGTGCCTGTGGGTGTGTCGCATTCGAGGTAAATTAGTTAGAGCTAATATTAGCTACCTTAAGAGAACTGATAATTTTAAAATACCTGTTTTCTTTCTGCTGGATTTCCTTCTTTTTATCCTCTGCCAATTCTATTAGCTCTTCTCTGTTATCTCTATCGAATGAAAAAAAATTACGTGCCATCTCAACAGAAGAAAAAAGCATACAAACAGAGACAGAGGTAAAACGCATGTAAATAGTGCTGTACCCAACATGTTAAAAGCTGAAGTTTAGCTATAAGTACACAGCTTAGTCTTTGTGGAACAGGTTAATGTTTGTGCAACAATCTGAGCACAAATCTATACAGGAGAGTAGGTGCTCTGCCTTAAGCACAGTGTCATATGGAATACTGGGAGCTAGTCAACAACAAAAGAATCAATGAGTAAATCATATGGCCATCATGACATGATGTGAAGTGGCTATATGTTTAATGTTGTGACATAATTTAACATGTTAACCTACCTAAAGTAAATGACATGACCATCATCACAGATGTAAAGTGGCCACATGTTTAATGTTGTGACATAATTTAACATGTTAACCTACCTAAAGTAAATGACATGACCATCATCACAGATGTAAAGTGGCCACATGTTTAATGTAGTGACATAATTTAACATGTTAACCTACCTAAAGTAAATGACATGACCATCATCACAGATGTAAAGTGGCCACATGTTTAATGTTGTGACATAATTTAACATGTTAACTTACCTAAAGTAAATGACATGACCATCATCACAGATGTAAAGTGGCCACATGTTTAATGTTGTGACATAATTTAACATGTTAACCTACCTAAAGTAAATGACATGACCATCATCACAGATGTAAAGTGGCCACATGTTTAATGTTGTGACATAATTTAACATGTTAACCTACCTAAAGTAAATGACATGACCATCATCACAGATGTAAAGTGGCCACATGTTTAATGTAGTGACATAATTTAACATGTTAACCTACCTAAAGTAAATGACATGACCATCATCACAGATGTAAAGTGGCCACATGTTTAATGTTGTGACATAATTTAACATGTTAACCTTACCTAAAGTAAATGACATGACCATCATCACAGATGTAAAGTGGCCACATGTTTAATGTTGTGACATAATTTAACATGTTAACCTACCTAAAGTAAATGACATGACCATCATCACAGATGTAAAGTGGCCACATGTTTAATGTTGTGACATAATTTAACATGTTAACCTACCTAAAGTAAATGACATGACCATCATCACAGATGTAAAGTGGCCACATGTTTAATGTTGTGACATAATTTAACATGTTAACCTTACCTAAAGTAAATGACATGACCATCATCACAGATGTAAAGTGGCCACATGTTTAATGTTGTGACATAATTTAACATGTTAACCTACCTAAAGTAAATGACATGGCCATCATCACATATGTAAAGTGGCCACATGTTTAATGTTGTGACATGAGGGTTCCACTCCAGGTCAGTGTGAATCTCCAGCACAGACACCTCACATGGGAAAGTACCTTTACCCTATAAATACAGAAATACATTTTTTATAGGCTGTTTTTTGTGGTTATCTAATAGTCAACTTCATTCTGCTAACCGTTTTAAAAAAATAAACTCCTCTTTGGATTTGGTTGAAGCCTAGGGTAAATCTAAGCTTTCCATTAAGTATCTAATTATTAGCTTTTCTGTTCATGAATCCTTTTTGATCAGATTTAACCAAAATAAAAACAATCTGTTAACATTTTTCTAAAAGCAAAAAACTGTTTACGTAATTTGTATTTACCTTAGCGAACTCAACATTTTCAACAGGAATTCCACTTAAGAGAGAAATCTGAAATGTTAGTTGAAAAATCATGAGGAAAGGAGAGAAAACGAAATTAGTCATGTTAAATTTTAATGGGACTGTGTGCCTAGCGGTAGTAAGCTAGGACTGCTAACCCAAGTTCAAATCCGGGTTCAAGTCAGTAGAATGTCCCTGAGTACACTTAGGTCTGATGGGTAACTAACTCACACTAGGGAAATTAAAGACAGCTGGGCATAGTGCTGACAACCTTTCACTTCACATGCCGAGGTCACAGAAACCAGTGAACTCAATTCACTTGCCCCATGGACTGTCAGGTGACATTAACAATTACAGAAAAAAAAAAACAGAATATTTTATTTTATAAAGAAAAATTTGAAGCAGATAATGACATAAATATGGCACAATTAAAGGTGATGAAAGACTGAAGTAAGTAGCACCATATGGTAAGAAACATGTCAGGACAAGCCTAAGTAGCAACCTTAAGTTTCAGCTCCTCTACTGTCTGATGCTTGAGGACCACCTCATGGAATGGGTCAATCTGGTGGGTGGACGGGTGCCAATGTCTGACATATATTGCAAGATGGGATGTGTCCTTTAGCTCTTCATTAGCTGTGGGTTAAGGAAAAACTTTATAAAATACAAAAAAAAACTAAAGTAAATGAGCTTGGAGAAAATCTTTAAAACAAAATGCATTCTTTAAAACTAAAAGCATTAGTTGAGATGAGCGAGTGGGTGGTCTAGTGGGTAGCCAGAAACCTGAAGAGTAAGTAGTTTAAAAATCAGAGAGCATACCTTCAAGAACCTCAAGGAAAATCTCCCAGTTAGGGTAGATAGGAATCTCGTTCTCATAAACATGGTTATCAAGATACACTGTGCCAGGGTTAGTCCAAGATTTTTTCCTAAGCCGGCACCTAATTTTTTTTACAGAAGCAAAAATAAAATTCTTAAGTTAGTTGAGCAATTATTTTACCTACGACAGCATAGCTTCTAAAGCAATCTTTAAAGAATAGAAAAAAATTCTGTCAAATTTTATTGTAATAAAAATGTAGCGTTATGATAAAGGTTGCGGGTGTATACCTTTCAATGGGAATGTCAATGTTGCACTGCTCTTTTATCTCAGAGATAACAAGTCGTTTTGATTCTAACACAGTCATTCCTTTGGCAAATATTGTTTCAATCAAGAATTTGCAGGGCTAGAGAAGACAGCAAAAGGGAAAATGTGTATATAAAATCAACAGTAGACATTTGAAACAATATATATGTTGTTGCTCCCTTCACCCAATTAATAACAAAAAGAAAATGATTTGAATACCAACCTCTGCTTCATTGACACACAGTTGAAAAACTTTGACTCTATGTTCACCAGGCTGTAGTGCTCGTCCAAGTTTTATGTTAAACTACAGAGGTAGAAAACATGTTCTTACTTCAGCAGTTCACACAACATTTTAAAATACTCAACCTTACATCTAACTCTAGGCTCATTAATTATTCATAAAACTTTACTTGCCTTTCCGTCTTCAAAAAATGAAAGTGTGTCTGAAAGCCGAACACTTTCAAACTCCTGATTGTTAGAATATACACGGTAGACCTAATAGATGAATAAAATAATTATTAACATGGCAGTAAAATTATATCAAATCTACAATTTTAGATAAGTTATAATGGAATAAACTGTAATTGAAACAGATTTTAAAAACAAAAATTAACAAATTGTGCATAACAGATGTCACATTTAAAATGAGGGTAATAACCTTGAAAAGATTTGACACAACTCCTACATATGGTTGGAGATGATTCTTGAAAGCCCCAAGGGTAATTCTTTTATCAACAGAAACATTCAATACTGCAAGATGAAGACAACATACCATTATAAAACAAAACTACAAGTATTTAAAAATATTATTTGTCTAAAAGAATGTCTATTTTCTATAATTAAAATATCAAGATACAGACTCCTCCCATAAAAGTATCTCACAAAGCAGGCTATTGGTATATGTAATGCCTTCAACTAAACAATACTTCAACATTAAATTAATTGTATTCATTTACTTTTACAATTTTGTTTATTTACCAAATATTAATCATGTCATAGAAAATATTTTCATGTTTCTTTAAACTTCACATTCATAATTTTCCTGAATTATTTGTAGTTGAAAAAAATACAAGAATAGAAGGTTAAGAATTACAACTCCTGTAAATGAAGACAGCAGAGATGTACCTGAACAACATAAAATACTATTTCTGGACTTAAAACATGGGGGAGGAAGGGTGGTTAACAGTGTAGGGGTTTATGGGATCGAAATATTAAAAGCTGTGACGTCATTTAAGGCATACAAAATAAACAAATGACCCTAAATTACATTATTGGTATTAATGTCATGTGTGACCTCTGGAAGCGAGTAAGTGTGGTTTGAGTCATAGAGATACCTGTAGAACACATCCAGCAATGTCAAATGACAGGAAAAAAATATGTTCTTATAAATACATAAGTAATATACCTATTTAAAATTACAAATGTAAAGAAAAGGAATCAGCTGAATTGTTTTCAAGTAAATTTTCAACCATTAATTGGAAAATTGGATTTCCACCAAATTTATGTTAATTCTATTAAGACAGGTTCATACTTTAAAAATGTATTAAAACAGTCCTTAGAAATCCTAACAAATACTAATTACAAATATCAAGCAATTTAATTGAGATACAATCCCGTGTTTGTATAAAAAATATTGATTATAAATTGCTCTTTATCTTTTCTAAGCTCTTCATACAACAACATTGAGAGTTGGATTTAGTGCAACTGACTAATGATTGGATTTCTTCCAAAGACATTCTTGTGTTACAGCTGTTTTTATAACACCCTGGCACTCACTTGTCATTTATCATAATTAGTGAAGCAATAAACAAATTGCACACCAAATAAAAACTAGCAGCAGTGATTGATATTGTTTTTAAATTTAAAAAACAAAGGAATTATTTTTGAGTTGAGAAAGTGGATTTGTTATAATACATTTCATAGAAATATTTTAAATGCAAACTTACTTCTCTCCTCAGTCTCTGAAGCTTCTGTCATCACAGCATGGAAATATCTCTTCACCTCTTCTTCCTCGTCATCATCATCATTGTCAGTGGACTTGGCTTGTGCTGTACAATTTTTTGTGTTCCGTTCAGAAAATAAATGAGGAGGGGGTGGAGGCGGTGGTGGAGGGGGTGGTGGAAGTTGCCTTGCTCTACTTAAGTCAATGTCTCCATCTTCAGCAAAGTCAGTAGAGGGAATTTGCGTCGAGTTAGGCAGTAGACTTGATTCACTATGTGCTGAAGGAAGGCCCCAAGATGAGTTGGGAAGGAAGGATGAAGATTGAAATGGAAAGTATGAGTTGTCAGTTTTTGACAGTGGAGCAGCTGCTGTCTCAGAGTCCCAGTCTTCAACTGGTTCAAACTGACCAATGAGAAACTGCACGTTAAGCTTGGCATCAAAATGGTCATTTATTGAACCCAAGTCTAGGTCGTGGATTCCACTCCTTCTGCCACCCCCGCACAATCTTGGATTGATTGGTTCAATCTCCCCACCTCCATCCATATCTTTGTCTTCTTCATTTTCATCCTCAAACCCATAGCCATCTTCTGGTGATGACAGGATGGGCTCTGGGTCAGGGCCAGAGCAGCTGAGATTAAACTCTGCACTGGTGCTGGTGTCCTCCTGACTACCTGTGCTTGGCCCTGACCCCAGACACTGGAGGGAATCATCACTGTGGTCAGCACAGGTGTGATAAATGGACGGGTCACTGCGGGAGCTGGTCAAGCAAACAGATGAAAGCTTGGAGCAAACGTTGGCCATAACATCTGTTAAATGTTCGTGGGATGAGGAGTGCTGGCGGGATGAACTAGAAAATTCTTCTCTTTTTTTCCCAAGGTCATCAAGTCCACTACAGGACTCACAGTCACTGATCAGCCTGGGGGTGTCGTTCTTGTCAAGGCCATTCTCCAGCTCCTCGTCAAATGCTGCGACGGCCACCTCGTCTTTTTGAGAGAGGTTGGTCACAGTCCCAGCACCATACCTGGTGTCAGTTGTGGTTGAGCTGCTGATGGAAAAGTTGGACCCTGGGTCCACTCCTGAGAGTGAATGTTTAGAGTTTGTCGCACCACTGTAGAAGGCTGAGTCGTGCTCACTGATGCCCTCGTCCAGGTGAGAGAAATCACCACCACCATCTTGGAAAGGATGTGATGGATCACCTGAACCAGCGTCATGTGAGGCTTGTGTTGCTTTTAAGTTGTGGGAGAGGTTGTGACTCCCTTTAGGTGACATTTTTGGCTGCTCTTTTACAGTTGCTAAATATTCTTGCACGGATTCTGAAATTTTAAAAAAGATGTGTAAAATATATACTTAATTTATCTTGTAATATAAAACCATAAACATTCAATTCTTTAAAATATTTTTACTTCACTTTAGTATGGTAATGATAGTTTTATAGAATATAACCCATCTAAGTTTTTAGACAATTCTATCAATTTCTAATTATTGTACCTGAAACTATGTGCTTTCAGAATAAAAACAATACTAGTTTATAATGGAATGAACACAGTACACTACACATCAATATATAAACAAAATCTTAGTATACAGTTATTGTTTCCTGCATTGGTAATTAACAACTGGATGAATAGAATTGTACATTTCATAATCTTTAACAAATAAAGTAAAATTCAACTATTAAACAATTGTAATGGCCTTTTCTCAATGGTCAAACATAGCCTTGTAGGTTCCAACAATAAAAAGTACTCACTGAGACTAGGCAGGCAACAAGTGATGCGGATGGTGTGCTGGTATTGATCCAGCAGATGACAGAGTTGTGACTGTGTGTATGGGACTGAGTTATCAGCCAAGTCACCAGAACACTCAACAAATACCTGTATAGTACAATAATAGAATTCAATCAATGTATGTATACAGCTGACACAATGTACTACAATAGTAAATTCATGTGCCACTTTATCCTACATAGACAAAGGGGAGAGTACCTTATTGGACTTGTAGAATCCTTCAGCCTTTAAAGTTTTAGCGGGTTCAACAAGTGGCCTGAGATCATTATGAAAGCGTTCTAAAACACAGCGGATGTTGGCTGCTGGATAACCTAAGACCTACAACAACAAAAAAGTAATGAACAATTGTGTAAATAGAGCTGACATGTTGTCACCTTAATTAAATGAAGGGATAGTGTGATAAATTCTGAAGATGGATTTCTGGTAGGATTTAAAACTAAGATTAAACCAACCTGTTTCAACATTAGCTTGAATTCTGCTACTGTCTGCACATGGTAGGCCCTTACACTGATAGGTGGGTGAATCCTGCCTGAGACTATATCCACTTCATGCACTTTGACTGTAACTCCTATTGAAATGAGTTTATTTTAACTACGTATGTATACAACAATAGTCTACAAAGGATAACATTTAACTCAGGTTGCTTACGAAAAGGGATTAAACAGAGGGTTTTGTTATAAAGTGATTTTAAAATACCTACAGATTGAAAACCATCAAATAAAATTAAAAAATAAGCCGGTAAAAATTAGAATAAATTATAACACTGATACAGCTGATGGTAATCAAAAGAGAATATCACAAAATCACATTACACAAAAAAGATTTACAAGTATTTGCTGTACACTGCAGTTTTGAAATTAGAAAAATTCAAGCTAAAAAATTTAAATACCAAACTTACAAGAAAAAAGCATTACTTATTCTTTTTGAAATTAGATTGTCAAAAGCAAAAAATTGGCAGTATTATGGAAAACAAGGCAAGATCAACACAGAAAAGGTTAACCATGATTATTCTCAAGATAAAGTTAATTTACCCCCAGGTTTATATTCCAAAAATGTCTGTTCTGGTTTCTTAGTCTCCAGCAGCAAGTCAAACGTATAGTTGGATTTTACACCTCCCAAAACAGTGGCTATGGGCAGAGATTCTTCTCCCTCAAATGACCTCTCTAGTGAATCTTGATACTCATCATACTTTACTAGACGACAGCAGTCCAGTGGAACCAGAGATTGTAAGTTAAATAACTGAAGAAACAAAAATTATGTGGTGGTAAAGTCATCTGTTTCTTCACATATTCACAAAAAATTATGAATTTGAAAATAGCTTATAAAAATTGAAAATTCTGTACAAAGAAAAAAAAGGTTTTTAAAAATTACCTCTCTTGATATTTCTGTGGCCTCTAGCAAAGTTTTGTCCTTGTGTAGTTCTAATTTCACTTCCATTTTGTGTTGATCTTGAGGGTGGAAACAATAAAGCTTGATCTGGTGACAGAAATCACACATGGACTAACAGACAGTAAGACATTTTAATATGGTGCTGAAAACATTTCAATATGACTGAGGAATATAGGTCTCAGCAATAATTTTACAACCCTGGTCTTACCTTACAAGTGGATTTGTCAATTTCTCTCTGTCTTCTCTCTGCCTCTTCTTTGTCCTTTATGTACTTTAGTTCTGCTTTCAGACGTTCTGGAAAATCTTCTGGTTGCATAAAATCTATCAGAAGAATTAACTGTTAAACTTTAGAAAAAAATTAACAAGATTTGTATTACTTTATTTTGTAATTAGAAAAAAAAGAATAAAAATAAAAAGATGTAAGAAGACGTGTCAATAAAAGAACATGCATATTTAAAACAGAAAACTGACCAGCATTGAGTGTTTTATCTATCTGTCTGTACATCAACATATAAGCACTTGTGGAGCTGGCGAAAAATACTTTGATTTTAATTGCTTTGGTATTTTTTAGTACATTTTTATGACTGGTATTTTCTAATATTATGTAGTATTATTTTACTTTCACACATGAATAAAGACAATTTTTTACTCTTATTAAAATGCAAAAATAAATTAAATCAAACTGTTATTAAATGAGGGTCAACGCTTTTCCTAACCTTGTATAAGCTGAAGAATAAAATCCTCTTCCCATAGAACTGCCCCCATATGTTTTCCTGATATCATCGTAAGTGATCTGTAAACATAAATATGGCACACACAAAAACCTGCAGACACTGACATTTTCGTATGTTGTGTATATGAATATAATAAAATCTTTTTAACATACCTTAGTCACTTGCTGATCATTAAAACTATACCACTGACCATCTTTGAAAGACCTAGAAGTATATTTTTAAATGTCAGAATACTGTAACGGTTACATGAATATAAAAAATGTAATTTTAAAAAAAACCAACACCAATTTTCTAAAAGGGCAAACAGAGTTATGATTGCTATTTTTCCTTAGTACTTGTACCACTTGATCAACTTGTACAGGAAAAAGTTGATCCCCTTTTTATTTCTAAGTTGAAATCTTTGTTTCTTAATGCATTTTTTTTAATATGACTCAGGATACAAAACATAACTGGGATCTAATGAATAAATACTATTCAATTACAAACTTTTAGGTTAATACAGTGAAGTAGTAAAATATGTCTGATATTTACTTGACATATGCATAGTAGTGTCCTCCTGCTGCGCTTCCAGAGTGTATCATAATGGAAAATAATTCATACACATAAGGACCCTGAAGAAGATAAATGTAACATTAATATACACAGAACAAAAACACTAATTTACTATTTTTAATTGTAGAGAAGAAAATAAATAAATGAGTAAAACTTTACAACTATTACTGTTTCAGTAAAAAAATGAAAACAGCCAATAATGTAACAATTATGCATTTTCATCAGAAATACTTCACATTTTAAATTTGAAAGAAATTTTAATAGTAATTGGTCAAAATAAAAGATGTGACCATAAACCCATAACATGTTGGCTAAGAAAAAGCTAGGGAAAAATTTCAGATTAGGAGAAAAATCTTACTTTGCCACCAGAGTAAATGGAATTTCTTGTATTGTTGGCTGCTGCATCACTACTGATGCTGGATGTATCACTCCCAGACGAAGCTGCAGAACAGCCATTTTCTACATCAATCCCTTCATCAATCCCTTTAAGACAAATTTCACAGAAACATAGGTTACTCTTGGGTACTGCATATTTATAATCAACATTATATTTTCATCCAACTCACTGCACTGGCACCCGACCCAAGATAAAAAAATTTTTAAAAATCATTGCTTTTGCAAAAATCTGGTGTACAAAAACACCCAACCTAAAGATGCATTAAAAACTAAAACAAAAAAAAACACTGCTTTAATATAAGCAGTTGTTGTTAAGGAAAAAAAATACCATTCCCATACCTTCATCACTACTATCAACCTGACCATTTGGAAGAACTGTTTTCTCATCCTCCATCTCTTCTCCTTCTGAATCTTTATTACCAATATTGGCGGTTGTGATAAAATGGTTAAGGTCTAAGACTTCAGGAAATGTCATTCTGTGAGCATTCAACAAAATTTAAGTATACATAAGACAAAACTGTATTCTTAAAATATAAACAAATTGACTTCATTGATAATTTTGAAACCTAAGAAATAAAAATACTTACTTGTCATTGAGTTTGATCCTGTGCATGGTGGCATAATCAAAATCAAACCTCTTTAGCTGAAGTGTTAGGAGGTAAGGAAAAGACACAAACTTCAAGCCCTAAAAAGAAAAATGGGGAAAATTGGGTTGATAAATTGTATCCTACACCTAACACATCAGTGGCTGCATACTCTAAAAAATTTTTTACTTCACCTTGTGAGCATTACATTTTTTGTTACACTTTTCACAAAAGTATTGGTTGGTGCCATCCAGAATCTCTGGCTGAACAAAAGCATTCATAGCTTCTTTCTGCAAAGACATATTCACATTTCATTAATGTTTATCTTAAATAAAGCTGATACACTATAGAAATTGTTTTTAAAAAAAGGACTATATTCACAATCTGTTTTGCTTACCACACTGCCATAAGATTCAGTTGATCCAAATGGTCGTATAACCAAAGGGATGTCAAGATAAGCATCAACCCTTGCACTTTCATTATCACACTGTCAAATTTTCAACAAAAAATTCACAATTATGATTATATCCTTTTGTTACAATTTGTTGTTTATAACTTCAACATGTTACTTTCATATCACTGTATGTTAAAGTATTTTTAACAACTTAACTATAGGCAAACCTCAAAACTAATATAAAAAAAAATTTCAATGTTCTTGTTTACATGTAAGTTAACTTTTGCACCCTGCCAGGGCGCAGGCGTACACGCCTGATTCAATTTAGTGAATGACTATAATACTATTTCTTATCCATATTCTATCACACTCTTTAAAATGAACATATGTGCTGTAGCGCTCAAGAAATAGCCCTGGGTGCCAAATCGCGCCCTGCCAGTGCATAGGCGGACGCCCTGATTCAGTTTAGTGAACGACTATAATGCCCCATTTTATCCACAGTCTATGACAGTTTAAAACAAACATAGGCACCATAGCACTCATATGATAGCTTGGGGGGCTAAACTGCACCCTGCCGAGGCGCCACCCGTGGCAACTGAATTCTTGTTTTTCGCAGAAATCTTACAAGGGGTATTCTCAACAACTTCCCAAAGTTTCATATCGATCTGATGAAAGGTGTAGCAATCCAAGAAAGACAGACAGACAGACACACATACATTGCTTTTTATATATATAGATTACAGGATAAAAATTTTTATACCTCTAAACACTTCACATAATCTTTCATTTTGCCCTGATAAAGTTGGTTGATCAAGTTAGATTGAACAGTGTTTTTCCAGTTTTGTTCCAGTGCGTCAAACATTACACGACACAACTCTTGAACATCATGTTGCTGCCAAACTGTTAAACCATGTCAAACTTTAATTCATTAGAATAATTTATATGACCCAAAAAGAGTTTTTAAATGCTTAAAAATCAAATACTAATGAGCACAGACTTAACAAGAAATGTGAAAATTACCTTCACTGCTGTCCCAGCCAAAACTGCGGGTAAGATCAGTTGTCTCAACTGCTCTTTTTTTACTTGTCTATAGAAGTAAAATTTTCACGATAACAGACTCTTAATTAAAACAGCTTAAAATGTTTTATCATTAAAAGCAAAGTATTAATACTCACAAGCACTAATAAAAGCATTGGATGCAAAATTATACAAGTCAATCAAAGAGCAATTTGTTTATACAAAAATGTTAATGGGCTGTTATAACTGCATGAACATACTTGCAATTGAAGAAAGAGCCTCTGGAGCTGATATGGTATGCTTTTGACTTTTTCTTCTTCTGCCCCGTCAAATGACCATCTGAAGTAAAAAATATAAATGACATTAAAAATCGGTTTGATTAGTTTGAAGAATTAAGTTCTGTCTTAACTTCTATCTGAGAGCTTAATATCCCGGTATAAAATTAAATTCCTAAATTTCAGAGAGCTAAATATACCTGTATAAAGCATTCCTAAATTCAGGTGTCATAAACAAAGTTTGTAACAGACTGTTAAGGTAGCATGTCATAGCCTGGTTAACAAGACCAAGGTAGCCTGAAAAGTAAGTGACATGGTTATAAACATCACATCAAGTATACATGTTCTAACTAAGTTATTATGTTTTACCAAATTTTAATCTTTCTTATCTGCTGGTCCATGGGGCAGATAAAATTGAGTTAACATGTATCTGTGACCTCAGTATATGAAGGGAAAGAGTGTCAGTACCACGCCCAGCCACCCTTATTTTCCCTGTCATGGGTCAGGTATCTATCAGAGCTGGGTGGACTCAGGATTGTCTGAATTCAAGACGTTTGGGTTAGAAGTCAGAGATCTACTGTCCAACTGTTCCACTCCATTTTACAAAATGTAGTAATGCAATTCCTTTGCTTAATAACTACTTCTAAGCTCTCATTAGATTGAATGTATGATTATATGTAAACTCACCAGTTTCAGACTTTGGAGAAGAATTATTATAAGTATAGGAGAATTCTTCAACAGGTTTTGCAGGAAGACTCACGGGAGAACTAGTATCACTAAATGTTGACATGTTTTCTTCCTGAGAATATAGTAGATATTTTTTATAAGAATATAAAAAGTGCAGCTAGATTCATTATAATTACGTAGGTTAAAAGTTTACTTAAGCAGAATCATACTAGTTTTTGAGGCATTGTTCCATCAAGTTCATGTATAGTGAAACTGTGTCGTTTCGCTCCTGAACTACAAACTGTTCCCAGTAAAACATCTGGATCTTGTGCTTCTAGTAAAATCTATTAAAACAATGTTGAATATTTAATAGCTATATCAATATAACCTATCATTCATTAATCATTACAGAGTTTACATAAAGATTAGGATATATTTGTCATATATTAGAAATGAAAAAAAATATTCTGTACACTTTAAAATTCTACTTACATCACCATCACCACCCAGCTGTGACTCATAATGAATGGAGACAGTGTTTTCCTTGTAACCACAAGCTCTGGCTATATCACAGGCAGCTTGACAGGCAGATACAGAGGCCTGTAAGTTAAGGGTGTGTTTTCCTGCAGTACCACCATGACTGTCCACAAGATCTCGGATGATACACAGAACCTTGTCATCATCTACTGGAGATGCAGCTACTCCGCTGGATCTCTGAGACAAGTTTTAATGCCAATTTTAATTACAAAGGCTTAGTGAAATTACTTAATTGATAGGCCCTATATTAAACTTATTAAAATTGTAGTGCATGTGCTAACATCAAAAGTTTTAGGTCTACTTCATTCTCAGAAATTTTTTTTACCCATAATTAAATACGAAAGTAAGAAACTAGAGTGTTAATGATTTAGTCAACCCCAACGTACATGTTTAACTTCATATTACTATCACTCTCTTCCTCATATAGTGAAATATAGGCATAAACAATGCTCATTACCCCGAATGAAGAATCTAGCAATTCTAACACCATTGCCAGCTTGCTAGAATGAATACAGAACAGAGTTTCAGGTCGTTATGCTATTTATTGTTTATTTTGCTTACATATTCTACTGATTACACTCTGTAGCACAAACAATGAAACATAAAAAAACATAAAAACAATTAGGGGTTATCTTTAATAATAAAAACAGTGGTAAGAAGACCTAAAGCTGATATCCAACTTTAAATGAAAATTTGCAAAGATATGAAAGCAGTTCTTAGTTCAGAGTATAATTATATGATGTTATGCAATGGAATCATCCAGAAAACTGCTCCCTCTACGACAGGTGTTATCAGAATTTCATTGACCCAAGTCAGATCTAGCACAAAAACCCAGAATATGGTCATTAACCCTGTTCCCTATTCATTCTACTTAGGCCTATCAAAAATAAAAACAAAATTTGGCATTTGATTGTCACCACACATGACCACAAGCAAAATTTGTTTTCATTAGGCCTATTTTAAAAATCTTCTAGATTGTGTTACAGTTTTTACAGTTATAATTATAAGTTGCAACAAAGACACCTAGAGTATAGATTCTAGATTAATGATTAATCAGTACTTTCATTAATATTATTATTATATTATTGTTGTTGAGAGGTGGTTAACCAACGTAACATTTTTACATTAATACATTTTATTTTGCACTGACTTGGCCCTTTGATTCAATTTTATTTTGCCTACATTTATTTTTTATTGTTTCTAAATTTTTGGTTATAAAAGTGTAGAAAATGTATTTTTTTAAATCTGAGCTGGTTTATATCCATATTATGTTAGTGAACCGTTTAAGTTACTAACCGACACGATCATTAGTTTTTGAGTTTCTTGCAATTTTCGTTTGTTTTCTTCGCACTGTTGACTTGGAATGGCTGGCTAACAAACTATCGTTTTATCTCGAATAGACTGAGAGCTTGCATAAATCACAAGTTATATCCGTTTGCCTGGTTGGAAAATTGTGTGCAAAATAAGTCGCAATTTTTAAAAATTAATAATTTTTTAAGGAAGTAAAATTGAAAATACAAACTTCGCTTTAAAAAAGTTGCAAATATTCCTAAAGTCTAGATCTAGATCTATATTACACGTTTAATTTAAAATGGTGTTTTGTAGACCTAAATAAGATGGTCAGCTTTAAAACTTTACAATTGCATGGAAGTCCTTTTTTTTCTTTCTCGTATATACGTAGTATAGAGAAAGTATTGTAATCGTGCAAAAAAAAAAAAAAAACAAGATTTTTACAAATCTCGACGTTTTACACCTCACTGATACGGAAAAACATAATTTTGCAATCTTGTCCGTATGGCGTATGTCTGTGTGTGTGTGTGTAAACACGATAACTTGAGTACCGTTACAGCTAGGTTGATGACATTTCATATATAAGTATTTTATCAAAATCGTAGATCCGTATCAACTTTTGAGCGATTTCCGATAACCGGAAGTGGTACTTTTTCTACTTTGAATTTTTCAAAAGCCTATAACTTGAGTACTATTTCAGATAGATAAATGAAATTTCACATGTAAGTAAAAGATCTAATTCTCTACCTTCTGTCAAATTTTGAGTAATTTCCGTTGACCGGAAGTACTAATTTACGCTATTTCCGATTTCTCAAAAAACGCATGTAAATTTATAAAGTACTAATAATATTGCAATTCTTTTTTCTACTAGATTTTATTCTATTTCTAAAAGTTTAAGTAAACAAAAATCATGTCTATATTCCGAGTTGCCATCCCACGTAGTGTTATATTAGAATATTTATTTTTAACATCACTGAGATGGACCAGATCACTATTTTACAAGGAAGAAACCCGTCTTTAGATAAGCCTTCAAGAAATTTTGTGATCTGAAATGCTTTCTCGCATATAGATCTAGATTATAGAGAACGTTTTGCAATCATGCTGAATAATTAACATTTCTGAACAATTTTCACCGCCCTTAACTCCCCACTTTATCGTATACGGAATATAAAGGATGCATTGTAATCGTGCAAAAATCTAATAAATCTAGATTTGAAAAAAAAATAGTTTTGCTATAATGTCCATGTTTATGTAAACATGATAACTTGAGTAGCGTTTCAGTAAGTTTGACGAAATGTCATATATAAGTTTAATATCAATAGTGTAGTTTTCTCTCAACTTCCTGTTGATTTCCGGTAACCGGGAGTGGTACTTCCTGTTACTCAAAAACCTAAACTAGAGTACCATTTGAGGTGGGCGAAATTTTACCAATAACTATTTCATTGTATGCAAAGGCCGTGCGACCATTCCCGGCGCCCGGGAACAAACTTTCAATTTGCCCCCCCCCCCCCTTCTATTTTTTTTTATATTTATAATGCAAAACTGCAGCTAAAATAAGCCTTTAATTTTTTTCAACCCATTTTGGTGCCCCCTATGGTCGGCGCCCTGGGACATGTGTACCCCCCTCGCTACGCCTCTGATTGTATGCGCAGTTTTCTCTCAACTGTTTAATGACATCTGGTAAACTATTTTCGTGCGAAGACGAAATTTCATATAAAATTTTAGATGGAGTAATTATTTTTAAATGTTTAAGTGACCTTCATTTTTCTGAAATACCCATAAATTGAGCACCGTATATAATTATATATATATATATATATATATATATATATATATATATATATATATATATATATATATATATATATATATATATATATATATATATATATATATATATATATGTGTGTGTGTGTGTGTGTGTGTGTGTGTGTTAGCTGTCGTTATATTTTAAATAGTTCTATAAAGATTAAATCCAATTTAAATTTCGAAATCTATACTATAGAACATTTCATTATAATTTTAAAAATTAATAATGCTATGGTAAGGGTGGACTGCGAGCCCTTCCATAGCGTGCAGAGACTTGTAAATCTGCCACCAAGTATAAACTGTTTGGCATGACAGATTTTTTATGGCGAAAAAGTTAAATAATAAGTACTTTTGAAAAGAGTTGTTCTTCGTCTAAAACGTTGTGATAAAAAGCAGCAGTCATTGACTGTTATAATATGAATTGGAACAAACAAAAAAGCAGCATTTGAATGGGGGGAAAGTGTATATTTTTAATATAAACTGTTCATTTTAAAAAAAGTTCGCCCTGTATTAAGGGGGGGGGGTGGACTTTCTACTGAGGGAGCGGGCATTGCCCAAAAGTAATACTGGGGTTAAAGTGGCAGATTGAATAAATCTATCAACCGCTCAACTCGCCACGTCATTCAATTGGGTCTTCCGAAAAAGATAAACTGCGTGCTCATCACCATTATTTCTTTTGTTTCCCTTAGGAACAAAGGGCCTCAGTTAAAAGTGTTCCACTCTCCACGGCCTCCTGCCATCTTTTCAGCTTTTCTCTGTTTAATTACACACCACGTTGCTTTTTTTAGTCGATCTCTGCATCGTTTGTATTGTGAGCTCTGTTATCAGTATATTTCCTAATTGTGTGACCAATCCATGAAGATTTTCTTTCCAAGAGTTGTCGTTCTGTTGTTTTCTGTCCACACAGATCCCATAGTTTGGCATTTTCTGTATTGTCCTGCCACTGTATTTTTAACATATTCCAAACTCTTGTATTTGTTTTTTTAAAGGTCTGGATTTTTTTTTTTGTCTCTGTTGTTCCTCGTGTCTCGGATCTGTAGAGCATGATGAATTCACACTAGAGCTAATTATTCTTACTTTGGTTTGAGAAGTCTGACGATTTCACTTTCAGGTCTTACCTAAAATGGGCAAATCCCCATTAAGTCAAGTTATTCGGCGTTTGAAGTCTTTGTCTAATCCTCTCGACATACTGGCAACACTCCCAAGATATGAAACTATCTACTTCGGCAACGTTTTTGTTCTCTAGTGCTACATCTCCATTTTGTTTGTGGTTAATTCTTACACGCAGTGTGCTGCTAATATACAAATGGACGAGAAAACGGTATTTGATATTCAAGCAAATTGTTTATCGAAACAATTATGGATTGGGTCTAAAGCAAAAGGTACCCGTTTCAGAGATGATATACCAGAATGAGAAAAACTTGTACTCATCTTAGTCTTAACAAAACAGACGCAATCCGAAATTATTTGAAAAACCCTTTGAATATAAAAAAAAATAATCATGTACGATCTTATTAAGATAAATATGATTATAAAAGCCTGATTGATTTTTGTTGAACTTAACTAAAGATTAGGTTATTGAATGTAGGACCTATTTGATGTTTTAAGTATTTCCGGGATCTAAACAATTTGTTTTTTTTTAAAAGGCAAAAAAAAAAAACAACAAAAAAAAACAATTTGATTGTTTACATTTAGTCACAGAAAATGTAAATAAAATTTGATTTGAAATTTAGAAAAAAAAAATATTTAAACACTTTATCGGCAAAATTTTGAGAGCAAATTAATAACTATGAAGTGGTCTTTTCAGAATATAGATCACGGAGTTCATATAGAGCCAATCAATGTTGTCTTACGAAAGTGAAACGTCAGGTTATAACTTATTCTAGGATTGATGAAAATAAATAGAAATGTAGCCTTAAACTCAAGAAATGATTCTCAAGTTTTCTGGATTTGCAACTTTTATAAAATTGATTCTAAAATATTAAATTTTTCATGCCTGTTTTTTAATTTATTTTTAATATTTTAAAAATGGTTTTAGTGCCGCGTTCATGGCATAAATTTGAAAAAAAAAAGAACCCCCCCCCCCACGATTTTTGTCCATGTCAACAGTAATAATGGAATGATTCTCATCAGCTCGTTGATGTCCATTGGTCATATGTCCATTTAATTTAACTCTGTAAACCCATCGATCGCCTTAGCTATTCAGCCCACTTATAACGATCGAAAGAGGAGTTTAACGCTAAGAATTGTAGACCGTTTAAAGTCGGTATGTTACGATTGACATGGTTCAAGACCAGGAGAAACACACATTGGTTTTGTATTATTATGACCTTAAGAGCACATCAAAATTCGCATAACAAATTTTAATAATACTTTCAGAGTTTTCTTAAAAAAAAAAATAATTCTGAAAGCACATCTAAATTGGCTTTACAAATTTAAAAGAAACGTGCATTTTTGTTATATTTATAATTTTAATTGTGATAATTTCGCAATCAAAAATTGTATCTGCACTTTTTAAATATTTTTTTTCAAAACGGATAAATAAAATATAACAAATGATCATGCGCATTATATCAATGTATACTACAAAGGAGGAAGAGGGTGAGGGTAAATATCCTATTTTAGTGTTGTGCAGTATGTGCTTTATCCCAATTATCTGTGGTTAAAAATAACCTTAAAACAATCATTTAGTCCTTGTTAAAACCATTTTCAGTTATATAGATGTAACCTTAATTAAATAAAACCATTTTTAACTTCTGTTCTAACAAAAGGTAAGCCTAGACATGCCCAGCTATTTAGTATAATTTGTTAAGATTCTACATACAATTGGTAGTAGCTTTTTGATAATCGTGACTTTCTTATTGTCAAATATATATCTAATTTAGTTTCACCTTTTTTCTCCAGCTCTGCAAAATTTACTCCTTTCTACTTTAGATTGTCCTCTCTCGAATATATTTATTTTGTTTTATGATGTTTATTGTTTTAGAACTTAACATTTTTAGTTTGGCATACTATTCTTTTTAAAAACCTGGTATATGGGTGTATTTCCTGTGTACAACTGCTTCCTCTTCCTTTCTCTACAACTCTTCCAAGATGAGGTGGGTGTTTAGTGCTCCTTATAGTATAGTATTATAATCCATTTAATCCGAGGTAGCAATGTAACTAAAATATGAAAAGGAAATACTTCTTAATTGCTAATAAGTGAATTAAAGTAATGGCCTTTGTTCTACTTCAACACCATTTATTTAAGCAATCATAAATAGTTTTAATCAAGTATCCCTCGATGCAATGATCTACTCAATAGACACATTAGACAGCATGATCTTAAATCTAGATTAGTTTCTATTCAACTTACGAATTATTCATTTTAAAAATGTTAAACAATTAACGGCTTTAAATTTTGACTAGATCTATGTATTTTCTTTTTGTTATGCTTCTGAAATATCTGAAATAATATAGAGTAGCGAGGCTCACTAAATCTTAATTTTAATTTTTTATTTTTTTAACCAATACCAATAAAAGCTAGAGATATTTTTCTAACTAACTAGGCACTACATTTGATGATTTTAGCTCATTATGAACTAAAATACATGATTTTAATTATTGGTGCCATACAGCTTAGCTGTGAAAGATTTTTCCATGACAACCAGTCTGAGATCTGATTCCTAAAGTTGACCTGAAAACTACCTAGGAGGTTCGTAAGGATCATGTGTGGGGAGGGGGAAGTGGAGGTATGCTGCAATAAAACGAAATCGAAAGGATACTCGTAACTTGGTTATGTAATCTATTTACTATATTTTTAGCAAACGCCAAATGAATGAACCAAAAATAATCACGTATAAATGTTTAAAAATATATAGATCTAAACTTTTTAAAGGTATTCATTTTCACGTTTTATTCAGTCTTGATTAATCAGTGTAAATAGGAATGTTTAATTAGGACAATTATGCATAATAATACATAGATTGAGTTAACGGCGGAATCTAACCCTCCTCCCTTATCCAGCATGGAAGCTTTGTCTAGGCTGAGTTTTAAATATTAAAAAAAAGTATATAGGCATAATAAAATATCTGTTTTTATTTTTAAAACTGTCGTTGCATTAAATTTCATCACATGTGAGCGAGAAATGCATTCCAAACATCGCCACTCATAGGCTGTGCGTAGTGACGGCTCGCTCGCGTTGTTTTGTCAACGAGAGAAACATCGCCCGTCCGAAGCTAGATCCAGGTGGAGTTTTAATACTTAAATTTGTATCTAGAGCTGGTGTGTAGATCTAGATAGATCTATTTAAAGATTGTTAGGCTACGCCTATCACATTAACGTTGATCACTTGTGAGTGAAAAATTATGCAAATTCGTCACGAGCCCGCTTGCGTTCTTTCGTCACGCGAGCGTGTGCGCAAGTCCCTGTACTGTGTCAACTAGATCTAGATCTAAGAATGCAAACTTTTGTTTATGCAGGCTGTCCTCTAATATGATTATTATAATTTATTAGCCTAGCCCTTCTGGATCTAAATCATAATAATCAATTATATAAAAATGAAAGCAAATGAAAATAATATTAACTATAATTCGATCTAGTAGTAATTAGTAATAATAAAATCAAGTAGGCTAAATAATTTAGCACCTAGACTTTTTCGAGATCGCGTTTCACCACGAGATCACAGGTTTACGGGCTTTTACAGAAATACCAACTAATTCCTATCTTCCCGTGTTCAGATCGAAATACTTAATTAATTTGTCCAGCAATGTAAAAATCAAAATTGGAAAATATTCACTTAACGCTCATCAACACAAACGTAGTAAAGAGTCGATAGAGCCACCTAGGCGAACGTCTGCCGCCCAATAGCGGTCACGTGGGTTATGGAATTTTTACTTCTGGTGGTGACCGTTTTGGAGAATTTTTAAAAAAATTAGCGCATGTAATATTCGATTTATTTTTACACAGACTGTTAAATCTAATATTGATGTACTTTCGGTTTCCGATCTACATCGTAGTTGCTAATATTTAAAAAGATCTATGAATGTTTGTCGGCACCACTTTTTGAGCTTCGGTCTTCATTATCCAAAGCAATTTATAGCGTTTCTCTGGCATATTTAGCACTGCCAACTATAGTTTGTTTACATTATGTGAAAAAACCGCAATTTTTCACGAGGTAAACATTTTAAAAACGAATTCCTATAAAGTCACTTGGGCAGACAAGAAAAATGTCCGAAACTAAGCGTCCGGTTTAGGACGCCATGTTGTTGTTACAGAGGCGTAGCGACCCTTCCCGGCGCCCGGGGACAAACTTTTCGATTAGCACCCCCCCTCGAGATTTTGATTTGCACCCCCCCCTCAAACTTTCGATTTGCACCCCCCCCCCCCCCCCTCGAGATTTTGATTTGCGCCCCCCTCAACCTTTCAATTTATTTTTCCAACCCATTTTGGCGCCCCCTAAGCTCGGCGCCCGGGGACATGTGTCCCCCCCCCCCCCCGCCACCCCCCCCCCCCCCTCGCTACGCTACTGTGTTGTTAGCAACCAGAGACGCTTTCAAGTTAGTTATCCTTGCTATAATAAGTATGCATCAAATACTCTCACCAATACCAATCTGAAGGGTAGATCGATGTGTTTCGCGGGCTTTTATAGCCTTGTAAGATACCTATCATCACATGGCCAGGTAAAAGATCACTAATGATTCTCAATTAGCCTAATTACGCAGGAAATCAAGGCCAAATTGTGAGCCCATTTGAAATAATATACAACCCTTTTAGCGTCTATTGCGCATACTTCCGTACAGCATCCATCACAATAGCGATGACGTCACAATTAAAAATTACGTGCTTTCAGTGACCTTTTTTGGGCGCCGATTTCTTAAAATGGTTATAAAATAATTACAATATTTTTTCACTAAACGATCAGTCTAATAATAACCTACCGTACAGTGCCATTTGGACACCTAACAGACCATTATTTAAAGTTTTTAAACAACTCAAACTATACCCATGTTTACGTTTGACCTACATTGTCGGAAGCAAATTTTAATTTTTTTTTCTGGCAAAAATAGCTTTGTCATCTTCAGATAGCTTAAAATACGCAAAAAAAAACGCCATTTTTCGCGTGATAATTATTTTTAATGTTAATGTTAAGGTGGTCTCTCGAACAAAGCTGAAAAAATTGCCCAATCGTAGGCCAAGGTGTGGTAGCCATGTTCTGGTTAGCAACCAAGGACGCTTTCGAGTTAGTGAGCCTCTCTAATATAGAGTGGCCGTCCGATCTGCACCATGCACAACGCTGCGATCGCACTCCCGTAAAGTCACGTTTTCGGCTATAGCTACTTTATTTTAATGTTTTATGCAAAACCGCAGTGTTTGGCACGTCATATTTTCATTTCTGAACACTTCTATGTATAGTTCATGCTATTTCGTTTTTCTGAAAATTGATTATAATTTTTTAAAAATTGCATGGTACACATTTTCTCCTTTCACACTCTCCCGGATGTACCGACAGAGTTCGGGATTAGCTTCAAAACTTGAACCAATCAACAGTTAGATAAAATGTAACGCTAAAAATAGCTTCTAGATACATACAGCTTACTGTACATGTCAAGGTTGATGGGGTTTTCTCTTCTAAAATTAGAAAAAAGGGGTGATTACATGATTTTTGGTCCCTATTGGTTTTCTTACCCGATTGCGCTCACAACTCAGAATATTGCTTATTAAATAGGAATTTGGTTTAAAACGTTAATTAGATCACTGGAAGGATGGGGAAAAGCATGACCTAGCTTGCCATAAGGTTCTTTGGACCTGACAGGCTCAGCGGGAGTCATGTGACCAGGCAAGCTTCGAGGTAGGATAAGTGGGTCACGTGACTTGCTCGGCATAATAGGTAGGCTGAATAAGGATCATTGAAATATTTAAACATACTTATAACACAGTATACACATAAAATATGCAGCATATAATGGTTATTTTATTTGTTTAATTAACTTTTAACAGACTAAATAGTCTAAATGAATAAAATAAGTCCTGAGCACAATCTGGGTCGATCTGGGTCAAGTAAGCGCAAGTGACTGCAAGAAGGATGAAAAAAAAAGTGATTGCCGAGGTGGTTCACCTCCATAATTTGAATTATCTCCAATGCTATGCGTAGGAATACAATATGACTCATACCTAATATAGTAGAATGGATGTAGAGTTACAGGATACTTTCGGTTTGTTTGTATGTGAAACGGTCATTAAATAGCGCCTAATGGAAATTGGGAGTTCCGCTCACGAGCGCAGATCGGACGGCCACTCTAGAGCAAATTACACTGTCCGGACACACACCGCGAAAAAACGCAACTTAAAACTTCCATGCGGTCTCATTCAGTAACCGCTTAACATAGGAAGGAAAAAAAAGTATCATATCTATCCGCAATCATTCTACTTTAATAATGTGTGTGTGTCATTTTGTATTCATACGCATAGAACTTTAGCTATTCTTGTTATAGTGACTGGGGGGTCTTAACATGTGTTCGGACACATGTAATACAATTTTATATGTGTTCAGACACCTTTACCCGTCATCGGACAAAGCACTTTTTGTTCATTTAGAATAATTTAAAGTCAATTTAATGAATAAAAACATATATTATATGCATTTATATTGTGTTATTGATTGTTTGTGAGGTAATTTTAATAGTATAAAACCTTTTTCCCACACTCCCAAAGTTCATCCCATTCAGCCATTGCGGCTCGCGCAGTACGCTGCTAAGCCAGCCAGGTCACATGATTCCCCCTCCTCTTTCGCATTCCACTGCCTTCTTGACCTTATTTTGACCCTTTCCCTTCAATAACCAGCCCCTTTTATGCTCTAAATTCTTATTTAATAATATTTTTGTGTTGCTGTCCGATCCCATGTAAGGTCAAAAAAGTTAGCGAACACCCCTTTTTTATTGTTCAAGCACAAAATAACCCATTAACCTTGACATTTACGATGTTCCATACATATATAGAAGCTATTTATAGTGTAACCTTTTAGCTAAGCGTTGATTGGTTCAAGTTTTGCCCCTAAGTCCAACCCTAGGTCACTTCATCCGGCTGGTGTAAAAATAGAAATGTGCGTACCATGCAACGTTAAAAATTTTCTAAAAATAATTCTTGAGAGAGGAAACGGAAGTACTTGACACGGAAGTGTTCATAAATGAACAGTTTACGTGCAGGCGCCGTGGTTTCGCATGAGACATGCTAATTAAAGTTTCTATGAGTCAAAATCCGACGAAGTGTTCGGTCCCACGTAGTGTTCGGACAATGTAATTTGCTCTAGAATCTAGCCGGATTCTTAGATAAATCCAGAATATGTTGAAAATAAAAGTAGAAAATTGTTCTTGATTTTTGCCTAACAGCTGCTTTACTTGTAGATTCTAGCTTGTAAATTCAAAATGAAATGTATTTCAATCACAATTTGAATGTCTGCAACCAATTAATAAATGTCATCCTTCAGTACATGCAATATTGTAGCTTTTCTTACTAAATCTAGAATTTACCCAAATTTCAAATTAAACATGACTACTGAATGATAGACATCCATATTTAATCCATTAGGGCGGACTAATTTTGAAGTTTTTAGTTCGTTTTAAACTAAATTACTTAATTTAATATTTGACACTCACTGTCATGGTAGGCCGTTCGGTTCAACGCTTCCGGGTTTGTCATTTTCGTGGCATCTCACGGCTCATGCGCTTAATAAAAATGGCGACCAGTTTCGCTTTCACTAAACGGTAGAGGGATAAAACTAATAATTACGAGGCCATCGTTAATTTTAGACATCGGAACTAGAGGAGTTTACACTTTTCGGACACACACCAAAAATTACGTAGGAGCGAACACTTCGTCGGTTTTTGGCTCATAGAAACTTTAATTAGCATGTCTCACGCGAAACCACAGCGCCTGCATGTAAACTGTTCATTTATGAACACTTCCGTGTCAAGTACTTCCGTTTCCTTTCTCAAGAATTATTTTTAGAAATTTTTTAACGTTGCATGGTACGCACATTTCTATTTTTACACCAGCCGGATGAAGTGACCTAGTGTTGGACTTAGGGGCAAAACTTGAACCAATCAATGCTTAGCTAAAAGGTTATACTATAAATAGCTTCTATATATGCATGGAACATCGTAAATGTCAAGGTTAATGGGTTTTTTGTGCTTGAACAATAAAAAAGGGGTGTTCGCTAACTTATTTGGCCTTACATGGGAGCGGACAGCAACACAAAAATATTATTTAAATAAGAATTTAGAGCATAAAAGGGGCTGGTTATTGAAGGGAAAGGGTCAAAATAAGGTCAAGAAGGCAGTGGAATGCGAAAGAGGAGGGGGAATCATGTGACCTGGCTGGCTTAGCAGCGTACTGCGCGAGCCGCAATGGCTGAATGGGATGAACTTTGGGAGTGTGGGAAAAAGGTTTTATACTATTAAAATTACCTCACAAACAATCAATAACACAATGTAAATGCATATAATATGTTTTTATTCATTAAATTGACTTTAAATTATTCTAAATGAACAAAAAGTGCTATGTCCGATGACTGGTAAAGGTGTCCGAACACATGTAAAACTGTATTACATGTGTTCGAACACACGTTAAGACCCCCCAGTCACTATAACAAGAATAGCTTAAGTTCTATGCGTATGAATACAAAATGACACACACATTATTAAAGTAGAATGGTTGCGGATAGATATGATACTTTTTTTTGTTTTCTATGTTAAGCGGTTACTGAATGAGACCGCATGGAATTTTTACGTTGCGTTTTTTCGCTATGTGTGTCCGAAAAGTGTAAGCTCCTCTATCCGTTTCTATTTCAGTCTGTTATTTAAGAATTCCCAGATGTACTTTTGACCTAATTTCTTTGTTTGTCTCGCAAGCGACGCGTTAGTGAAAATAGCTCTATGAATTCTTGTCTTTTATATCAAATAACTCTTACATATCGCTTCCAGATGCAAACCAGCTTATGTCAGATGTAAACTTTAAAGTATTAATTTTACACACGTTACCATTAACTGGTAATAATTTGGTGTGTTAATGAGATATGTGCGTGGGAAAACGATCACCCCCCCCCCCCCCCCATAATGCCATTTTATTATAATCTTGCTTAGTGAAAACGAGGCGCGGGAAAATGTGTGCTGCGCAAGAATCCAATCATTTGGCTAGATTTATGACTGTTTTTTTTATGTCACACCTAAAAATAGAATGTTTGCGCTTTCTTCATTGATGATCGTTTTTATAACTGAAAGTATGGATTATTAGTTAGATTGCAGGTTTTGTAACTTGGTATACTTACCATTTATCAATTTTAAAAGCATAGCATCCTGATTGTGTACAAATATACTAATATAGTCATAAAACACAGAAACATTAAGTTATAATTGCGATGTGCCACACCCCCTCAAGAAAACATGTGTTTATTAAGCTGTTTATCTCACTTTACAGCAGTAATTAGGATTAATTTTCAAATTTTTATCACTTATTGGGTAAGATTAAGCACATGTTTACTAAAAATAAAAAAAAAGATAAAAGCAAATTCTGTTTTAATGAAGGTCACGGGTCAAGTTTTTTTCCTTCTGTCAAGTTCATTGGAGGTTGCCACAGACTGACCTGACTTTGGAATTTTTTTCAGTAATAATGACTTTACACAGAAAGTTAAAATATGCTAAATTAGCTTAGTTTACTAGTGTTCTAGCTATTATTGATACATTTTTAATAAAAAAAATCATTCTGTAATTCTCATCAAAAAGCCTAACTGCCATGGACAACACATCTCTCCATGACAACTGAAGGCACTTGAAGCTAAATAGAACCACAAATGCGGTTGGACTTTTTAAGTGGCCATGTACCCAGAGTTCCCCACTAGTGATCATCAAATAGCGGTCACGTGGTCAAAAAATTTTAAAAAAAATGGTTATTTTTTGGCCACTCTTATAAAAAAAAGGGTTGACTAGAGTAAAGTTCCGCGTGTGGTCACACATAGCAAAAAATTCCGAACTCCCGATTTTCATCGGGCGCTATTTTGTAACTGTTTCACACAGAAACAAACCGAAAGTACTTTATTACTCCACTGCCATTCTACTCTAATATGCATGAGTTATTTTGTATTCATACCCATAGTATTTGAGATATTCATGTTTTAGTGACGAACCTCCTTGTGATCTACTTTTCCCCCCCTTTTTTTTTTTTCCTGTGGTCACCTGTCACTGCTTGTGATCACTAAGGATTTTTTACGTTTTGGTCCAATTTTAATAATTGAAATAAACATTTTACTCATTTAAACGTGTTGATGATTGTATAATTAATTAATAGATTTGCAAAACCAAATAATAACACGTTAATTAAATTTATTAACTACAAATTACGGATGACCCAGTGATGACTCAAGGGACGCAACTATTATAATCATAACAAAGGGACGCAACAATCCCAACAAGACAAAACGTAACATTTGCTTCGATTGGATTGTATGTAGAGACACAAAGTAGATTTAGAAGAAGTAGATGATTAAAATAATTTAAAACAACAGAAAAAAATAGAAATTATATAGGTTCTAGACTTAGCTTGAAATATAGAGCATCTAGATCTAGGCTAGTCTAGCTTAACCATTAATGTCCCATTCATTCTACCAAAACTCCACCCATGACGGCCCAATGTAAGGAGCATAACTCTGTATGATCAAGTGAATAGTTTCACAAAATATTTGTTTTTGTCTAAATGAAATTGAAAATTAAGATAAAAACTACTGCTTAATGTTGGGAATAAACCTGGCTTTCCAACAGTATTAAATAGAATATATTATATTCGGTAAAAGTACAGTAAAAAAATAAAAAATGTCGGAGAAAATTCAAAACAGGTCATTTTCGGTAGTCAACTTTATTTATTTTTGTCTAAACAACTAAGCATCGAATTTAACAGTTAAATATCAATTTGGTTATGTTTAAGATAAATAATTCATAAAATACATGCCTAGATACGTTTAGAGGCATTATTTTATTTTATTTTTAACATTAAATCTACTAAAAAAGGACAGATGAGTCTAAAATTTCGAGATCAAAAGAAGCTATTATTTTTTATCTTTCAAAAGCGCCATTGAAATTATAAGACCGGAAAAGGATGGTGAAACTATCCGACTTCCTGTTTAGTTAAAAATTAGGATTTGTAGGCCAAATTTTAATGAAATAAAAATTTAATTTTTCTATGCGTATTTTAAGCGGGCGGCAGCGGGCGTTATGGGACATTAACGGTGTCGGGCGGCAGCGGGCGTTACGGGACATTAATGGTTAAGTCATTGGTGACCACAGCGAGGTTAAAACACAAAAATCGTTACCCCAGCTGTGATCACCCCCATTTCACCACTAAGATTCTTTTAATAGCCTTAACTACAGTATTTTCAGTGTCCCGCACATAAATAGAAGCTATTTATAGTTAACCTAGTTATAAAAAGCTTTGATTGGTTGGTTTTATTCATCTCATACGGGGGAACTAGAATCGCCTACGACGTCATACCTCGAAACTTGAAAATTTAAAAACTCATCTTTCAGAAGGAGGGAAACAAAAGAATTTGACCTGGATATATTTAGAAATGGACATGTTTACAGCAGATATTGGTAGTTTCGTATAAAACATCCAAACAAATATATGAAGCCATAAACAGGAATGTGACTACACCGTGGTTTTGACCACACGCGGAACTTTACTCTATATTTGATTTATTTTTTCATAGACTGATAAAACTAATAATGCTTTAGTATGGAAATCAATTTTGTAATATGGAAATCGATATTTAAAAAGTTCTAGTATTTTTGATGAAACCAACTTTTAAATTTTGCCTTCATTCTCCAACGCAAATTTTAAAATGCTTTTCTGGCATATATAGCCCTGCCACCTATAGCTTGTTGTTATAACGTTAAAGTCCCGCCATTTTGCGCGTGGTAAACATTTTAAAAACTAAATAGTAGAAGGTCTCTGGAATTTGGCAGAAAAATCGTCGGAAGTCAAGCGTCCGGTCCGGGCGCCATATTGTTGTTAGCAACCGGCCACGCCTCCGGGTTAGCGAGAAATACTACAATATTGTGACTTGATATAAATCCAATATTTGACGATCATTAAAAAGTTGTTTACAATGTTAAAAATTGTTGCTTCTTCAACACTATCTTTTTATTTCTTCAGTAAAATCAACAGAGATTCACTTCGTGAGTCAATTGATGCTGTACTCAAGTATTCCAATGAAACCAAGAAACGCAAGTTCACGGAATCAATTGAGCTACAAATTGCCTTGAAGAACTATGATCCCCAGAAGGACAAACGTTTTGCTGGAACAATCAAGTATGCCTTGAAAATCTAATAACCCTTCTTAAAAGATGTCCATTACCGTTTGGCTAAAATTTTATATTGGAAAGATATATTAAATTTTAATATTTGGACATTTTTTTAGCATGGGTAGTTGATTGGTATTTCCATCAACGGGACCTCACCCAAGGTCTTAAATCTCTGGGTAGGTGTGGACTCTGTCCATGCCGCCCAAAAATTGTTTTCAAGGCATGACCTTATCCGTTGGTGGTAAGTGAATGTGTGGTGACCGGATACTAGATTTACCTATGTAGCAGAATGCTGGTCTTGTGTTGTACTTAATATACCCAATGATGGGTGGTTGAGCGGGGTTACTCATATGATCCTAGGCTCTAATTCCAACACCCTTTGGTCCACTGGACTCGAATCAGGTAAAGGCAACTCTGCACTCCTTCAGTGAAACATTTCTTTTTTGAATGCAAGATACTAGAGGGCTACTTTCACAAAATCAAATTATTGTAAATGGTGTGCTTGGTTGGTTTTTAATATTCTAACCATTGCCGTACCATACTGGGTAGTTTTCTTTTTTCAAAAAAAAAATGTCCTAGCATCAACTCCTGCAGAGCTTAGTAATGTAAAGTATATCCATATTCTATTGCAGATTGCGTAATATCCCCAAGCCCAAGATGAAGGTCTGTGTTCTTGGTGATCAAGTCCATTGTGATCAGGCTAAGGCAAACGACTTGCCCCATATGGATATTGAAGCTCTAAAGAAACTCAACAAAGACAAAAAGCTTGTGAAAAAATTAGGTTTGTGTTTAACACATTGGATCATGCTCAGGATTGATCCAGAGTTGTTTCTTGCTTCCTCTGATGTATTATGCATGTATTACCATATAATAATGATGAATCCTTTAACTGAGGTTGCAAAAATTACCTCGTACTTTGTTCTTGTTTTCATATTTGTATTGACAGTTGTCTTTTCTTTTTTTAGCCAAGAAGTATGACGCCTTCCTTGCTTCTGAGTCTCTGATCCGTCAAATTCCCAGAGTTCTAGGGCCGGGTTTGAACAAGGCTGGCAAGTTCCCCGCACCAATTACCCACAATGACAGTCTTAATGCAAAGATTGAAGAGACCAAAGCCACCATCAAATTTCAGATGAAAAAGGTGCGCGCTTTATATATTCCAGATATTACTTTGTTTAGGTCTTGTTTTTTGATTTGTTGACATCATATCTAATGAAACTATTCTCCTACAGGTACTTTGTTTGGCTGTTTGCATTGGACATGTCAATATGAATTCAGAGGAGCTGTACCAAAATGTTACTTTGGCTATCAACTTCCTGGTGTCCCTCTTGAAGAAAAATTGGCAAAATGTGAGAGCGTTGTATATCAAGAGCACTATGGGTCCAGCTGAAAAGATATACTAATTCTGAGAGCACGATTGTGCAATAAAATCATATAAATTAAAGAAAGCTCTTGTTTTTGTCATTTTTACTGGTACCACTGCAGTTAAAAATAATTTGCCATTTTGTGTCAGCCCCATTTATTTATGGTTGGTCTATACATCAGCCAATAAAATGAAAGCCTGAGTGGTCGAGTCTGTAAAGCTCATGGTTGCTAAACCGAACAGTCTCGAGTTAGAACCCTCGGGCAGATGAGGCTTGTTAGCTGGGGACAGCCACTCTTCTAGGAGAGAACTCCAAATTTAAACAACTGCTGCCTTGTAGTTTGTTCTTGGTTGGACAAAGGCTATGGAAGCAAATCCAAAAAGAAAAGCAGGCTGAAATCGGACTCAATGGCGCATAACCAGCTGACACGTAACGCTTGTGTTGGAGGGGTGGTTGAGTCGGCAAAAAGCTCATGGTTGATAAATTCGAACAAAGTCTCGAGTTCAAACCCACTGGCAGATAAATCTCTATCCCCTTCCACACTAATATACTAATAATTAAGAACGAAGAAGAAGAAGAAATCCTGAGTTTAAAGCTGAGTTGAATCATTGGTGAGTCCCCGTCTGGTTAATTATTGGATATCTGTGCAGACAGGACTTTTTGTTTAACTGGTTTATGAATGAACATTATTATGAGGCATTGATGGGTGTAGGACAAAAGGCCGACAAGCATAAAAAATATCGCAAAATGTGTTACTGCATAGCTTCTATCTTGGCAACCATTGAAATAAGGTGAAACGTTCAAGAGAAGGGACAGCTAATTGCTATTCTTACAAGGTGAACCATCTGGTCAAGCAACTGGAGATAACGGGAGTGTCTTAAACACAAAGGATCTACACCTAAGTACTGCGAAATGCTGTCTACTGTCTTTCATACCTCCTTCTATGTCAAAGGGGTGAGATAATCATCAAAGAAAGTCAAAAGCTGCCGGCATTATCGCCCACATGCAACAAGGTGGAGGTGATTGGCCTTAGTGATATAACAAAGAAATGTCATTGAGGCATGAGTATTTTTTTTAATAGTATTGTCATTCATCACTGGTTGCTTTCAACATCAATAGTTCCACACTGTTGTGATGTTTCTGTTATACTGCTGTGTGTGGTTGTCATCTGTCCTGGCTAGGACATCTCCCATTTTAAATGCAATTACCTGAAAAGTACATATTAAAACGCATCTAATAGTATGTTCCAGTTTTTAAGATATTTGGTTTGCACTAGCAGGTCAGTTGACAGAATAAATACAATGAACTATAGATGAAGTCTTGTTTCTGCTGCAATAATCAGTTATTACATGGACCTAAAAGTACTAACAATTAATGGATTTTGTATACTAACTTTATCATCCACCTTATCATTTGCAAAGTTTTCATTGAACACATAAGCAGAACCCGGTCTGGATAATGTTTTCAAGTATGGAACTGGATTCTGTGGATCCCCAGTCTCAACCTGCAGTTATCATAGCATAGTTGCATAAAGAATTATACAATTACAATACAGTTATGTAGCAATTATACAAAACTGTGTAACAGTTGGGTGTAGGTCCTTTAAAAAAAATATAAATTCCTTCACTTGAAGTTAAGAATGTCACATGAGACATTTCAACAGTATAGACAGTCCAAAATTTTGTTTAGCCTCTACAGGCTATACTCTTCGTACTCATATTTAATACCTGAATGTTATCTCCCCTTTTATTATTGAATATAGTCTTCTTTAGGTTACTTTTTTATATGGCTTATTGAAATTGTGTTCCAAAGTTCTTGTTAATTAATCTTGAACAGTTAATTTAGAACAAAACAGCTGCATTATATGAAAGATTATTTAAAGGATTTGAACACAAACCGACTTCACTAGAGTTAGACATTGTCACCACTGTAGGTAAGAGAATTAGACAAAAAAGTTTACAAAAGATACCTTTTTGATAATATTTTTTTGTATCAAGTCCGCCTTTGGTGTTCGTGAGCATCCAGCAGCTGTGGATTTCAAGAGTCAACCTTTTAATCTTAATAACTCACGCCCCTACATTAATCACATTATATTCAAACTGGTTTTAAAAAAGACTGTCAACACTGAGTGGCTAAGTCATTTTTTAAAAATGAGTTGCATTATCCAGCAATCTTTTTTTATGCCTCTGTCTTCCAAATAATTTTTTACTATGTTTAATGTAAGTGTGGGCTACTTGAATAAGTTGCATACCGGCAAAAAAGGCCCATATTGAATCTAGTGCTGAGGCAAAATCTACTGCTGTCCTGTAAATCAAAAATGTTCTATTATTTACCTTCTGGTTTACATTATTTTTTAACTAGGGGTAAATGAAACTAGGGCAATGTGACAAAAGAAACAGCATTTGACTAAATTCGTTTTAAATTCATTTACAGCAGGGGTCTCCAAACTACAGCCCGCGGGCCGGATGCGGCCCGCGAGGTCCTCTCATCCGGCCCGCGGAGATCTTTTTATCTACGGAAAAAAACGTTTGTTGGTGATAGTTGAGGAACTTTGCCCAGAAAAATCAAAGACATGCCTGGAAGAAACTGGCCCCCGAACTGAACTTTGATAGTTTATGCGGCCCTCGGGCTGAAAAGTTTGGAGACCCCTGATTTACAGAAAAGAAGTTTTTGCAATAAACTATGAGAATATGTTAAGAATAAGATGCAGTAATTTGGTTTCTGATAACTAAAATGAACAAATAAATTTTTATTTAAATAATTTATAATATTACATATTGGTTGTACTAAATGTTAGCGCTGAGTTCAAATTAATTTTTTGTGGCATTACCTTCCACTAGAATCTTGCTTAAATAAATCTGGATTGTGCTCCATCAATGTCATGATTACTTTGCCATGGCCTTGAAATGATGCACAGTGAAGCGGGGTCCACAAGGTTCCACTATTAGAGGCATTTATGTCTGCTCTATAATACATTTTTTAAAATTATATAAACTTCCAGTATTTCTAATTATGCAATTATGCATAGATCCTACCTTTCATCCTTTCAAACTATAATCATATATCAGATACGGAAAAGAGTAGCTAGGGGGGAGGGGTGGTCCGTAATTATGTGACGATGTGTGATGAGGGGGAGGGGGGGGGGGGGGTTTCATATGTTGCGACGTCACATTTTTGCATTATAAAAAAGCAATGTTAGAAAACGAATTTTAGACATTATTTCGCATTTTAGATAACTGTTTTAATAAATTGTAATAGTTTAGACAAGATTTTCGAAAAATATCGATGTTTTAAAAAAATTCAACTGCAATTTTGAGGGGTGTTGTAGGTTGAGGTGTGACGTCATTTTAGGGGGGGGTCTGGCTTTTTGCAACAACGTGTGACGGAGGGAAGGAGGGGAGGTAACAATCGTCAAAAAAGCATAACGTCATTTATGGATGACCCCCTAGATAAGTGTTATGAACCTTTCTAATGTCAAGCCCTAACAGAGAAACCTGATTATTTTAATAATAAATAATAATAATACTGTATTTTTAAAAAACATGTTTTAAGAAAAAGGCCTTTATCTTATCATTGTAGAATGAGTGCCTATTTCTTAAATCTTACCCATTTTGAATAAGAAGTCCAACTATGTTATCATAACCCCAGAATGATGCAATGGCAAGTGGTGTCATGCCATCTCTTGACTTTTTATTGGGATCTTCTCCTCTTTCCAACAATTGCTGGACTAACTGTGAATGATACATTCCTAAAAATACATTTCCTGCCATCTGGGTATATTATATTATTAGATTTAACTGTGATTTTACACTATAATGTAAATACTAAATAAATAGGCAAATAGCCTAAACTAAATGTCATAATGGCTAATTAACATTCATTAAGTCAAACAAAATCAAATCAATAAAAGTCAGTGTTTTTTTTTAAACTTAGAAATATAGTGTACAGTGTAGTGTACATTATATGTCATATGATTCATATAGTAAGTAGACTGTATAGATTTAGTAGTAGTAGTACAAGTGTTTACTGAATAGTACTTGTAGTTTACTCGGTTTAATACAGTCAGAGGTGACTGAGTGTAGCCAGTGGTCACTGCCTGACTGGGTAGTCAGTGTAGTGACTAGATCTAGTAGTAGTGTAGTCGTAGTGTTACTCACTTACTGTGTTGTACAGTGTACACTATTCAGTGACAACTGTGTACACTACGACGGTAGACTACGAGTACACTACATTCACTGTGTCATGTGTATGTCGTAGTAGTAGTGTGGTGTGTAACACTAGGCCTATGGCCTAGGGCTCACTACTACACACTAGGCACTGGAGGTGACTAGCGAGACCAGACTATGTCTATGTTACTAGATCTAGAGATCTATATGCCTACTACTACTACATTAGTCCATTTTTTTAAATTTTAGAATCGAATTATTGTTCAACTGTATTTATTACAAGCGGCAGTAAAAATATTTAAATGTTAAATAAACTACAGCTCACACTAAAGTCTCCCGCTCCGGCTGCTGCATCAATTGAGACTGGCGCCGCCATATTGCGGTTGCGAAGAGATTGGACGCAGATATTTCTAACGTCAACTTCGCAAGCTGAAGAGCGTAGACGCAGTTCTCTCGCCTGTCGAAGGCGGGACTTGCACTGGAGCATATCGTGTAGGCGGAGCGTATGCACCGTTTTCTATGCAAAATTCATGACAGCGTCGCTTTGATAACTTCAAGTGAACACCACACTTCAATGCTCAATTCATATTGCAAATCTGTACAGAGAGGGAGGTGTATTAAGGTGTGCTGCTGTTGTAAACACAAAATGACGTTTCTCTAGCAGCAAAGAAGTTTTAAAATGCTGACATTCATCGGAGTAAAAATTACTATGTTCAATTTTTGCTCTTTGTGACTATACTGCAGATGCACAATGTGGTTATTAAACAAGGATATCGTTGATTAATGGAGATCTCAGGGCTCTGTGTAAAATATGATCGTGTACTATTCCATACCGGCTTTGCTAGCTGCACTGTGCTACATGAACGGACAGCACGGGGATTTCGTGCACGACGACGTGATGGCCATTTCTCACAATCGTGACGTCACCGGTCAGTCTGACGTAGTGGAGGTGTTCTACCATGACTTCTGGGGACAGCCCATGTGGGACCCATCCAGCCACAAGTCGTACAGGCCACTGTGTGTATTATCCTTCAGGTAAGTGGGGCTTTTTTTACTCATTCGTTATTAGGGGTGTGGGATAAAAGGATGAGGGGGAGGGTGTCCATAAATATTGTGACGTCACATTAAGGAAGGGGTGATGTGGGTAGATGAAAGACGGGAAAGACGGGATTGGGGTTAAAGTGGGCTTGTATTGTGTCATTTATGACATCCCTGTCAATAAAGCTTGCCATTGTTTTAAGGGTTGTCGCACTCAGGTGGGGGGGGGGGGGTGCATGAGGAGGGAATCTTAAGTGACGTCATATTTACGGCATCATTGGCCAGTACATGGGTCAGTAACATGGGTCAGCACAAGCGGTAGTGCTATGGGACAGCAACATGGGTCAGTATCAACGGGCATCAAGATGGGTCAGCAACATGGGTCAGCACATTTGGTCAGCAACCAGCAACATGTGTCTCCACCATGTCCTGTCCTATATTCACATCCTGCCACAGGACCTGTCCGCTCATAAATAATGGTAACACGAAAAACAAGGGGGTGGTGATGTAAGGGGTCATCCATAAATGACGTCACGCTTTTTGACGATTTTTACCTCCCTCCCCTCCGTCACACGTCGTCACAAAAAGCTAGACCCCCCCCCCCCCAGAGTTTCTTCCAGGCATCTCTTCGGGGGGGCGAAGCCCCCCCGAAAATTTTTTTACCGCCCCCCCCCCCCCGAACGAAATGAAATTTATATAATTTATATAGAAAATATATACTTTTAGCAGTGTCCGCCCCCCCCCCCGAAGAAAGTTTACCGCCCCCCCCCCCCCCCGAAGATTTCAAGTGCCCCCCCGGAGAAAAAAGTCTGGAAGAAACACTGGACCCCCCCCCCCCTAAAATGACGTCAAAACTGCTGTTGAATTTTTAAAAAATCTATTTTCGTTTTGTAAAATATCAACAGGATTTCTAACCATAACTTAACTTCTCCTTCACCGCAGGGGCATTGAAAAAAACAACTGACAACTCGATAAATAATAGCAGAACATGATCGTACACTCAACTCAGAGCCTGTTATCTGAAGATTTTAAAATCAACATCCAATACCGTTTTTATTTAAAATCACGTGACATGTGTCCCAGATAAGTTGACACCGATCGTCTGCTTAAAAACCAACTCCCCCGCTGTTGGTTTGGTTCTTTTAAAAACAGGTTTTAGTTTTCGGTTCAATGATATTCTTATCTCCTTAGCCCAGGGGAGAAAACTCCGAACCACCGAGTATTTGCGCTTATCACCCCCTTGATCAAGCGCATTAATCACGCCTCCCCGACATTAGGGGTTATAACTGAAAATTAAAATTTGCATAATCCCTTACATAAAGCCATGGATCTTGAAGCTTTTCTTGCGATGTGCGTGTATAAGTGTAGCTAAAAAAAAATAAAGGAAATACTGCTTGTTATAGAGCTAAGGAGTAGGTTTATCTGTCAGTTATTTTTACATCTTGAATGTTCACCATTTGAAAAGGTTTATCTAAACAGGTGTATTTTAAAACGTTGTCTACTTGATTATAACAGGTCCATCCATAAATACAGTCATGCTTTGTTGACAATTTTTACCTCCTCCCCTTTCGTTACACATCGTCACAAAAAGCCAGACCACCCCCACCCTCAAATGACGTCACCCTCAAAATTGCAGTCGTTTTTTTTCCTCTAAAACTTTGATTTCTTTCAAAAATATTTACTGAGCTCTGTCAACATTGAGTAAATTTTGCGATCTTTATTTGATCGTGAAATAACAGCAAAAATTTTGTTTCTAACATTACTTTTTAAAACTGCAAAAGTGTGTCGTTTACTTTCTAACAATACTCACCCCCCCCCCCCCCCCAATCGCCAATGGATATCTCCAGCTGTAAAGTTAAGCGAGAAGCATTCATTCCTTGCTTTTAGGTTCGACTACTCCGTACATACAAGTCTTACTTTCAGGTTCGACTACTCTACTAATTTTTACTTTCAGGTTCGACTACTCTACTAATTTTTACTTTTAGGTTCGACTACTCTACGCATTTTATACTTTCAGGTTCGACTACTCTTCACATTTTATACTTTCAGGTTGGACTACTCTACACTCTACACATTTTATACTTTCAGGTTCGACTACTCTACACATTTTATACTTTTAGGTTCGACTACTCTACACATTTTTTTACTTTCATGCTCGACTACTCTACACATTTTATACTTTCAGGTTGGACTACTCTACACGTTTTTTTACTTTCAGGTTCGACTACTCTACACATTTTACACTTTCAGGTTCGACTACTCTACACATTTTTTACTTTCAGGTTCGACTACTCTACACATTTTTTTTTACTTTCAGGTTGGACTACTCTACTCATTTTATACTTTCAGGTTCGACTACTCTACACATTTTATACTTTCAGGTTCGACTACTTTACACATTTTTTTTTACTTTCAGGTTCGACTACTCTACACATTTTATACTTTCAGGTTCGACTACTCTACGCATTTTAAACTTTCAGGTTCGACTACTCTACAGATTTTGTACTTTCAGGTTCGACTACTTTACACATTTTTTTTACTTTCAGGTTCGACTACTCTACACATTTTATACTTTCAGGTTTGACTACTCTACGCATTTTAAACTTTCAGGTTCGACTACTCTACAGATTTTGTACTTTCAGGTTGGACTACTCCCTCGGCGGCGGCAGCTCAACATGGTTTCACCGTGTCAACATCCTTCTGCACGTGCTGGTCACGTGTCTGGTGACGCACGTGTCTCTCAGTGTGCTACAGGCTCCGGCTGTGACCTCGACCCTGGCGGCGTCACTGTTTGCGGTCCACCCAATCCACACGGAAGCTGTAAGTTCACATTGTATTTTCTCCCATCCTGCACTTACGTGGAGCTTTGTAAAAGAGGTCGTTTCTAAATCACATCCCAACAGTTTTTATCCAGGCATCTCTTCGAACAAAATAGAATTAAACAGAAAATATATAGTTTAACCTGTGTGCCCCCCTCCCATCGGAAATTTTAGTCCGCCTCCCCGAAAATTTCAAGTGTTCCCCCCCCCCTCACCCCTCGAGAAAAAAAAGTGGAAGAAACACTGCTTCCCAAGTGTGGGGCTCAACATTTTGTATTTCAAACAGTTATTTTTAGACTGAATTTTAGCAGATATTTTACATTTTTACGTAAGCTCCATAGTTTCTGTGAACACGATGTGCACTCTCTCTTCCCCCCCCCCCCCCCCTCCCCGACATTAAACAAATGGTCTGTAAACCTGCATAACGCTGCGAAAGGGAGAATACGAAATTCGACTCTTTTTTTTTTTGTCGTTTTTCTAAAGAACTCCATTCAGCAGTAAGAGTCTATTCATACAAGACATTTAATATGCATGAGGCATTTTAATAATTTATTTTTTTACTTCCTACTTGTGCATATCTTGACTACTCATATCATGACATAATGTTTTAAACTAGTCGATAATCATCGGATTATTAGCCTAATTTAGCCACTGCACGCTGAGAAACTTTTAGAAAATTTGAATGATATCCTTTTTACGACAAATTCTGTATTATTTAAGAATATTTGTTTAATTTTAACCACCATCACACATTATTCGATTTTGACTTGATAGGCCTAAACTCATTTTGTCCAAAACAATTGGACCAACTCTAGATAACATTCGTTACATGTGGTGCTTCTTTAGCTTTCAAAATTGTTCTTCTTTCTTGCACTGCGAATAGCTGCACATTGTATGTCTAAAACAGTATACTGCAAGCATAGTCTATATATATATATATATATATATATATATATATATATATATATATATATATATATATATATATATATATATATATTACAGCATAACTAAACCCGTCAAGGCAGACTGTTAAGGCAAAACACTAAAAAATTTAAATAAAACACACTAAATTATTTAAACTACAAAAAACAAGTTCATCGTGTTTTAACAAGAACCGAATTATTTTAAAAAAAAATAACTGAGAGAATGAATTGAATTTCTGATTTTTGAATTTGTTCAATGATTTATTGACTCAATTTTTCCCCACAAACTTAAATCCTGACACGCATGACTGGTTCTGGTGAATGCTTGCCCCAACTGAAGCTTGTAATCTGGGTCTAATTAGCGTCTGACGGACTGGTACAGACGGTAATTCAGGTTCACCTGGTCCAGGTAGTAACCTAGTTCAGGTAGTTCCGTACGGCCCATTGTAAGACCCATAGTCTGGGTCTAAATAATCTCTAAAGAACCGGTATATCAATACGTGCAGCTGGTTCGTATCTGTCACTAGGTTCGGGAAGTCAATCCCTGTAGCCACCTAGTCCAGGTAGCCACTTAGTCCAGGTAGCCACTTAGTCCAGGTAGCCACTTAGTCTAGGTAGCCACTTAGTCCAGGTAGCCACCTAGTCCAGGTAGCCACTTAGTCCATGTAGCCACCTAGTCCAGGTAGCCACCTAGTCCAGGTAGCCGCTTAGTCTAGGTAGCCACCTAGTCCAGGTAGCCACCTAGTCCAGGTAGCCACTTAGTCCAGGTAGCCACCTAGTCCAGGTAGCCACTTAGTCTAGGTAGCCACCTAGTCCAGGTAGCCTTTTAGTCCAGGTTGCCACCTAGTCCAGGTAGCCACCTAGACCAGGTAGCCACCTAGTCCAGGTAGCCACCTAGACCAGGTAGCCACCTAGTCCAGGTAGCCACCTAGACCAGGTAGCCACCTAGTCCAGGTAGTCACCTAGTCCAGGTAGCCACTTAATCCAGGTAGCCACCTAGTCCAGGTAGCCTTTTAGTCCAGGTAGCCACTTTGTCCAGGTAGCCACCATCTAGGTAGTTCTGATGTTTCACTACTGCCATCGTGAAAGGCAATGAATCATTGACTTTGAATAACATTTATTTATAGAAATTATGTCAGAATTGTGTCATATCTATCTCCTGTGTGGCCTTGACATTTAACACATCTGATTGACGCATGTAGACAGAGGCGTAGCTAGGGGAGGGCGGGGAGGGCGGCCGCCCCGGGCGCCGACCCTAGGGGGGCGCCAAAAGGGGTAGAAAAAAAATTAAAAGCTCATTTCAAGCTGCAGTTTTGAGTTATAAACAGTCAAAGTAAAGAAATGTAACTGCTGAGAGCCTTTGCATACTGATTTAACTGATTTCTACCTTGATTGTGTAACTGTAAAACTTTATCTTTAAGAAACAGTGACCGGAAAAACTGCTTTCCAGATTTCCCAGATGGGGAGGGGGGGGGGGGGGCGCTTTTTCGAAGACTAAAATCGGAAAAATTCACACCGGATTAAGGAATAAATAACCGATATCACTCAGAAAAGAAACCAATTGAACTAAAGCGTATTTTACGATTGTGTAACATAAAAAAGAGTTACTAAATAACTCTTTTAACATTTAGAAAAGAAATCAATTGTATTAACACTTAATGTACGATTTCACTACCCAGTTTTGCTAAGTAACAACGCGACTAGTTCTTTGTACGATTCTTACGATTCTCTCAAAAACTTGATCGTGAGAGATCAGATACTTTTACTTGATTGCATTACATCTTGCCTGGATCACTGCATTAAAGAAAAATAAATATAACGGATTCTTGTATCGCTATCCGATCAGTAAAATAGCAGACTGTCGGAGCGGGTGGATGGGAAGCGACACTCTTTGCCAAAATTTTAAGAGAGAAGAAAATTAGTATATTCTACTGATTATTACTTTGTTCAACATAACTGATAATTCAAAATTGCAATATTGGCCTACTATTATCGAAATTGTTCTAAAGACACGACAAAAAGTAGACCAAATAAGGCTTGCACCTTCTACAAAATACACCGAACCCCACCAGTTTCATATGCGAAATCACCGAACCCTCCTTATTAATAGTTGTA
Organism: Physella acuta; assembly: GCF_028476545.2. Classification (NCBI taxonomy): domain Eukaryota; kingdom Metazoa; phylum Mollusca; class Gastropoda; family Physidae; genus Physella; species Physella acuta. Next base: position 346,162 of record NW_026731965.1, read on the forward strand.
TCGTCCACAATAACAAAATCCGATCGTGAATCCTATGAGTCGGGTGTCTGTCTTGACCTCCGCGGAAGCCCTGAGACTGAATTACCGAACCTCTCGGGTTCGGTGGAGCCCACTGATTTAAGCTCTTATGATTTTCCTACTTTTTATTCGTTTCGGCATCTTAAGGGGAATTTGATTGGCGTCCAGTGAAGTTTTAGGGAAGGACAATCAGCGTAATTGTTAATTTTTTTCCAGATTTTCGCACACACAAACACAC